>NW_026069309.1:0-8304 GCF_014885135.2 Alexandromys fortis
GAAGGAGGGGAAACTGTGACCAGGATTAAAATAAGTAAAAACATTTATTGGATCAAAAAGTCATTAGACTATGACTGCTGTTATTTTGCCATGAGATATGAGTCTACATGGAATGACCTGTCCCTGCAACTTTGGAATATATTATGGTAGAAGCAGGATTTTTTTCTTTTTATTTACTCTTCTCTTGTACAATACATCCTGACTGCTCATTTACATGAGGGTTCTCTTCCAATAGGAGGTGTCAGAAGATAAAATATAATGTAAAGATACTGGCCAGCGAGTGAGCCTAGGAGAAGGTGACCCAGCCTAATAAAGAGGTTGTGACTGTAAGTTACAAAAGACAATTTCATTAGTCAGAGACAGAAAAAATATTTAAAAACACAAGAACTGTATAGTTCACAGCTATAAAGGTGATTAAAATACAAAAAGGTTTTAAAAAGCATTTTAAGTGTATTCATAGCATGGGAAAATAGTTGAATGTCGTATCTGAATCAATTCTTCTCAGGTAACTAAAATAAGAAATTAAAAAAAATAGGCCAATTTCTGGCTTTCTGGAGTCTGACTCACACAGGTACCTGTACAAATCTGAAGCAAAAGGCAGACCAGGGTTCTGCTGCTCCAGTGAGAAGCTGAGTGTGCTTGTGGTCCTCTCTTCTGTGTTGCTTTCCTTCCAGATGCAGGCAGCATAGTAGCCATTGGTTTACTATGAGAGATGGGCTTGTGGAAATGTATGGGTGGAGGGGTTGTGGAATAGGATAGAGCTTTATGCCTGATATCAGCTGATTTAAAGGCTCAAGATGGCTCCCCCTGTCGCCATAGCACCTGTATGTACCACATGATGCTGCAATGTCTGTGTTTGTGTCTCCTTGCGAGAAGAGAATCTACGTGTTGAAATACAATACCTATACAGGAAATCTGTTTTACTGCATAAACACTACAATACTCAGCATCTAACGCAGCCAAAGTCTCCCATTAAATAGTTCCCACAATTTTACAATTATAATTTGTAAACTGAAAATTAAAAACTCACTGTTTGCACTATCCTTCTTGCTCTCTTATCTTTTTCCTTCTCTCTCCCTCAAATTCATAAAATGTTTTTTATTAGACAAGAATTATTAGACAAGAATCTTAGACAAGAATTATGGGTTAATGTAAAATGTAAGAGTTAATTAATAAGAAGCCTGAGCTATTGTACAAGCAGTTTATAATTAATGTAGGCCTCTGTGTGATTCTTTGGGACTGAACGGTGTGAAACGGGGCAAACAGAAAGCTCCACCAACACACATGGGCTCAGATAGTCCCAGACATGAGGATCACAGGAGATCTTTGAGAACTCCAGGGAAGGAAAACTGAAGGAAAGCACTGCTTTATCAGCTGATCATGGAGAAATAACAAACAAACAATCAAAAACAACAACAACAACAAAAAAAAAACAGGCTTTGGCGCTAACAGCCATAGTGTTTAAGGAAACTATAAGTGATCTTCAGTCTCTTCAGGAACAGCTGATCCTGGAAATAGAGGAGACAGGAGGTCAGATGACAAGCTTTTGAGGGCTCAACTATTTAATAGATCCATTTGTGTGTTCCCATCTGTCACGTAGGTCCTTCAGGTGTCCACGAATAGACAAGGGTTGGTAGTTTTCTCACCAGGGCATTAGTACCAGGAGGTGAACATTTAGGGAGATGTTCCTGTTCTCATCCTCATGGAGGGCTGGTGTCATGGTAATGAGGGCCTGTTGGAGTGAATTTGTCACCTTAGTGCCATGTAATCACATGGTGTCTGCCACTCACTTCTCTTCTGTCAATTACCATGTGAGAGGACAACAGCAAATTGTCTGAGACTCTGGAATCCAGATGCTGGCAGCTTGTTCTTTATCTTTCCACCTGCAGAACTCTCTTTGCTCTTGCTGGTTCTTTATGTTTTGGTAATTTTTCATGCATGATAGTTTGTTGAAACATATAGTCACATATAATCTCATAACTTTAATCTGTGAAAACCTATGTCTGGCCAACTCCCAGACATTATAATTTCTCCATGGTGGACCTACAACAATTACTATATTAAATGCTCACATCAAATTGCCCCCTGACTTCACATCTATATACTCATAGGTTAAGTAGCTCTCTCTCCTCATCAGAGAAGTTTCTTAATGCAGGAATCTGTGTTTCACACACACACACACACACACACACACACACACACACACAATCCTCAAAACTCAGAGGAGTGTCTGTGGAATTCACAGGCATAAATGTGTTATTCCTATTGTTCCTTCCTCTGAGGCCCAGACACCATCTGGAAGAAGGATGAAAAGGTTTTAGATCCAGAGATCGTAGAATTGCAATGAAGCTGTGTCTTCTGGACATGAGAGTCTTGCTGTGCTTTAGGAACACTGTGATCAAGCCTGTCAGTATTCTAGCATGGAAGGGAAAGGAGCTCACTGGCCCCTCCCCTAACTGAAAGATGTTGACAGTTGGTGGCTTCTGAGGAGGAGGAGTCAGCTTTCCTTATGGTGCTGATGCAAGGGTAAGTTGAGCAGCATTTGGTGGACAGCCCTACACACATGAGAATAAGAACATGAAATGATCTCATAGCTGNCCTTATGGTGCTGATGCAAGGGTAAGTTGAGCAGCATTTGGTGGACAGCCCTACACACATGAGAATAAGAACATGAAATGATCTCATAGCTGGTTGTGAGATCAGGGAGGATGTGGAGAAATTAGGGAGACAATGTTAAAAGTACACTATATTTATGTATGAATTTCTCAGAAATTAACTAAAATGTATTACTTGAAAGTCATTGTTTAATGCTGCTAAAATGGTTATAAAAAGTTTTTATATTTTATAGGAACAGGGTGAGAATTCACTGTTACTGAATTTTTCTCTACGTGCAGTGGAAGTCATTGTCACTGCGGCTCAGCTCTATGTGCTTTGGAGTAAAGGATTTTGGCTGCAGAGTCAGATGATGGGTTCATTCACTTATGCTTTTCAACCATTTCCCTTTTCCAAAAGATGCAAACTCCTGCCTTGTGGATCTTACTGAGGCCTGTGAGAAATGTTTCATCATCTTAGGGGGAAAGATTATTTTAATTACTGTTACATTTCTTTCTATTTCTATACTTAATTATGAAGTAGCCTGGGACCCAATTAAAACAAGATCTAATGGAAAGTCATGGGACTCTGTTGCTTAGTTTTGAGGAGATTTGTTATCACTTCTCTACTCTGTGTGCCTTATGTGACAGAGTGTTGCATTGCAGCACTAATGTGTGGCTGTTGACACCTGTGTTGGTTCAGGTGAAACATCCTAGGCACAGCAAAAGCAGAAAGTCAATGTCATAGTGTTTTAATAAATATTCCCTGGTGATGAGATTTGCAAAATTACAAATAAGGGCAACCCTTCCTTATAGAATCAGTATAGTTACAGAAAATGTAGGTAAAAAGAATAATTTTACAAAATGATTTTTAAAGCTCCTTCCTATGTAAGGTAGAACTGTATGTACAAGCTTGATTTTCATTAATTTTACATAAAATTTAGTTAATATTCTTGCTGTTTGACACTTCTGTGTAAAACATAAGTGCCCCTCATCAATGTAACCTTTAGGTAGATAGGCAGAGGAGCTTGGTTCAAGATGAATTGGTGTTTACTCCACTTGCTCTTCATCCTCCTTGTCATTGCAAAACATTTACAAGCCTCCACATTGAGGTCAGGTGTAAAGATTGCAAGCCTTGTGTGTTCATGTGGTGGTCGGGGAATCTCTTAACTTGAGAAATAGAGAAAGGAGGAGAGACGTGAATTCAAGGCCAGAACTGCCTGTGTAGCAATCAACTCCTCACCTGGTGTCAAGTATCAGACCAGAGATTACATATTGACAAAGTAGAGATGAATGAAGAGGATGCTATACTGGATACTGAAAACCACTTTTTAAGAATTCTTCTGGGATTTGGAACTCAGGTAATAGATGGCATTTAACTTGTAACAATATAAACAAGTTATTTATATACACAAAGCTTCTCATTTCTTTGGTTTCTCCTGAATGAATTACATAGATCTCAAAGTTTAATCCCTGACATGGACCAAATCTATTAAACTCATTTGAATAAAAAGTGAAAATGGTTTAAATCTTTGTAGATAATACAAAAGCATTGTAAATGTATTTGAAGTGTGTGTATATCTAAATATAAAAGTGAAATACATATATATATAATTCCTGGCTTTCTGGAATTGGACTCACTCAGGTACCTGTACATTCTGAAACAAAAGGCCAACCAGGGTTCTGCTGCTCCAGTGAGAAGCTGAGCGTGCTTGTGGTCTTCTCTCTGTGTGGCTTTCCTTCCAGATGCAGGCAGCATAGTAGCCATTGGTTTACTATGAGAGATGGGCTTGTAAAAATGTATGGGTGGAGGGGTTGTAGGAGAGAATAGAGCTTTATGCCCTGATGTCAGCTGATTTCAAGGCTCAAAATGGCTCTCCCTGTTGCTATAGAAACCGCCTGTCTAACATGATGCTGCAATGTCTGTGTTTGTGTCTCCTTGGGAGAAGAGAGATCTAGGTGTGGATACAAGAGTGTTGAAATACAATACCTACACAGGAAATATGTTTCATTGCATAAATGCTACAATATTCAGAATCTAACCCAGCCAAAGTCTCCCATTAAAGAGTTCATAAATTTTTACAATTTTAATTTGTAAACTGAAAATAAAAACTTACCATTTGTACAATTTTTCTTGCTCTAACTCTTATCTTTTTCCTTCTCTTTCCTGAAAATTCATGGGATACTTTTTCTTACTGATACAAATTTTTAAAAAATGCATGAATGTATGACTCCATTAGGCTGTGCCTATTCAATGATGTTTGCATGTGTAGATGTCAGGTCTGAGTACTAGATACTGGATAACCAGGTGGAGGACTCATCTCTAGAGAGAGCTAGTTCTCCCTCTATAAGCAATCCTCAGTTGCCTAAAGCTCACTGTCTCAGGTTGTGTCCCAATGAGGTTTCTTCCACCCACAAAAGCAGGTCCAATGGGATTGTCCATCTTTCTGCCTCATTTTGGCTTCCAGATTTTTGTGGTATCCTGGGTGTAGTTTCCATGTCATTTCTAAGAGTCACCCTCACTGTGTCTATTACAATATGGAACTCAACAACAAATCTGCAACTTGTGCTTCCAAAGACCATGAGGGGCAAGTCCAGAGATGCAACAGGTCAGGCTACAGGGCCTCTAATTGAAGGAGCAGAGCACATTTTACTGTTCCTCTGACGTGGACTGTACCTGACTGTGTTGTGGCCCCATGCAGAGGATATCAGTGGGAGTCCATTCTTCCTCATGTGGAGTCTCACTGGAGGACAATTTCCAGATGCTGGTGTCCTGTGATCCACACTGAACCTTCAGTTACTCCTCTGCCTCCCACACCTTCCTCAGCAACTTGAATCAGATTTTAGCACCAGATGGGATTGGGAGCAGCCCCTCCAAATTAGAAATTTTATCCCGGTGATTTTACAGCTAGGTGAGGGATCTTGCCTACTTGGCCCCTTTCACTAAATTTTTGCTTTTTAAAGCAATTCCTGCAAATGACAAAGACACAAACCATGGATGGAGGTTCACTGATCTTCAGGAAAAAAAGGAAGGGCCAAATAGAAATGTCAAGGTCAACCATAATAGCATATCAACATATTTATTCAAAACTATATACAAAATGTAGAAATGGCATTCACAGTAAGACTGGTGACCACAAGGCTTTACACCGCTAAGGGATCTGTAGTCATCAGGTTATAACTCTGGCTTCTTCTAGGTGGGTTCCTGTGAAGAAACATAGGAACACATGTCTGGTCTTGGAATAGCCACCAAACATGCCACCAGAGGAGGAAGTTCAGGGTTTTCCATTACACATTTTTATTAAAGTTATGTCTGTACTCCTTAATCCAATGTCATCTTAATCCAATGGATTACTTGATGTTTCTGATCAGGTCAGGCTGAGGGACAAAGTCAGCAATGAGAAGGTGGGGAAACTCTTATATCAGGAAATGAAGATTTGGACCACAGTCTGGAAAATTGTGAGGCTGATGTCACATACCACAATACCAACTCTGGTAATTCCATTTTTCTCTGACTGTGGTGTTGGCCAACATAAACAAGATCACTTTCCTGGATCTATTGGAGAGAGCTGGGCACATGATGGGTACAACCCACACACCCATCTTGCCAAATTGTCCAGATTATGTCTCTGGTGTCTATCATACATGATGAAGGCCATGTTTTGTACTCCCGTGTCCTCTCCATGGTGAGAATATCTCTTGGATTTAAGGAAGAGAACAGAAATCTGACACAGGTTTCTTGGTGGAAAGTGAGCCACAGCCCACATTGCTATCCATTTGTGGTCTGTCATCAACTCATGAAGCCTTATTTCTGCATTTAATATGCTTGGTGAAAAGAGCCTAGACACGGATAAAAATCAGTTAAAGTCACGGTAGGACCATGTGCCATTTAATCACTCTTGATATTTAGTTACCACAATGTTCTTATAACGAAGGAGAGAGGGTCCTTGTAAAAATCAAGTCATCATTTCTCATCTTGGCTCGCTTACTGTCAGACAAGTATTGAGTCTTGTAAAAAGAGGGAGTGGCCCACACACCCTAAATTTAACATTGACTTGACTTACTGGTAATCAGGGAGCTTGCACAGACTGACTGATATCAGTTTATGGCATTTGACCTTATCTTAGCCTTCAGAAACTAACTCATAGTATTATAGAGTGTAGAACATGTATATGTCCAAATCAGACAAAAGGTCAAACAGTTCTTCTTGACCTGGACACAGAGGATTTCCTGGGTGCAGCCCACTCACCCTCCATTCCAAGCTGTGTCCCTGTCGTTTGACATTCATGTGTGGTCCAGATTATTTCGAAGCCATGATGTCGCCTTGGCACATTGGTGAGAAGTTTGCCTGTGTTGGGACAATCACGACTATAACCCACGAACCAGAAGGGAACCAAAAGGAGCTGTCAGACGATCTCCTTATTAATCAGAGTTCATGGCCTATGATCTGATGTCACTCACTGGTGAGGATTCGAGTTGTCTTGGTAAACATGGCACGGTCTTGGTCACAAATGAGGCTGTGGCGTGGTCAAAGAAATTGACATGAAGATAATGCCTGGCTTCAGACCAGGTCGTGGCTCTTGGGGCGTCCATTTCCTTTGATACTTAAGATGGGGTTTGGGCCCTTTAACACTGGGCTCCTCTGTGGTGGGATTTGTCCTGGAATGCACAGAGCAAGGGTGCAGCCCGCACACCCTTGAAAATGATCACTCAGACTACCTGTGCTTCAGGAGCAGACTGATTTCCTTTGAGGTTCATCTGGCCCCGCATGGCCTGGCCCCTAGGTTAGTAATCAGGTGGTCATCATCAGGATCCGAATCTTGGCAGATATAAGGTGTCAAGGAGTCGGTTAATCAGAAGACCAAATATGCACTAGTCAGCAATTCTCAGAAAACAGCCTCCGTGTGAGTTACATTTGAGATCTGTTCATTCCTGCAGACAGCGGTTTAAGATCCCTTTAGATCAAGGTAAGGTTATGTCTGTCTCAGACAGCTGCAGGCACAGCATGACTCTCGTTTTCGTATGCTATGTCTTTATTGATATATCATTTCCGTGAGCCCATGGCACATTACAGAGGTGGTTCATACATGCTTAATTTTGTTGTGGGTGTGGTCTGCATCAAATGAAGTATGGGTGTGTGGTCCACACACCTATTGCTGAGCATGTCAGTTTCCAGTATGCTCAGAAAGGGAGTAGTGTAATCGAGGCCAAGATGATGGGTAAACAAGCTGGGATGTGTCCTCATAGATGACTGAGCTGGTGGCGAAAGAGCTGACAATCAGGTCTTGGCCCATTGAGCCTCATGGTACATGGGCTAAACAAAATGTTGATTGCCTTCAGTTTTGGAACTGTTTTTTTTTTTTTTTTTTTTTTTCTGGGCCATTTGTCCCAAGGCTCTGATTGGTCTAGGCATGGGATACTTCTGGTTCTAATGAACCTTGGACACGCACCTTTTTGTGTGGCTTATTCCGGCCCTGGCACATTTTGTTTTTTTCACAACTGTCTTTGTGTTCTGGGGCTATGCTGGGCCATAGGTCAAACTGTTCTACTTGACCTGGACACAGAGGATTTCCTGGGTGCGGCCCGCTCACCCTCCATTCCAAGCTGTGTCCCTGTCATTTGACATTCATGTGTGGTCCAGATTATTTCGAAGCCATGATGTCGCCTTGGCACATTGGTGAGAAGTTTGCCTGTGTTGGGACAATCACGACTA
>NW_026069310.1:0-8225 GCF_014885135.2 Alexandromys fortis
ACTGTAGCGAGCTGCGTGGTGTCACACCTGATGGAGATGTATAATCAACTCCTGAGATGGCTAAGGCCTGACCTATGCTATGATCATGCAATGATTATCAGCTGCCTGCATATGCGTGAACCTATAGGCAGTGCCCACCTGGCAATCCAGGATTGGCAGCCCATGCCTACTTAAGGGCTGGGAGAGAGGGAGAGAAGATAGAGGAGAGAGAGGTCAAAGAGACACAGAGGGAGAGCGGGAAAGAGAGAGAGGAGAGAGAGAAAAAGTGAATTAAGTCCTGGAATAAACTGCAGCAAGAAGAGCTCCGGGTGTTGCGTTTTTCCTTGCTGGTCGAGAGTGGACGCGACAGTTCACATATCGGATGGTTGGTCTCTAGTTGGTGGTGCTATTGGGGGAGGTAAGGCATAGCGGGAGGAAGTATGTCAGGTGGGTCATGTCCTTCTGCTCTGAGTCCTGTTCTGACCCCTCATGCTGCTTCCTGGCCACTGCGGTGACCACTTTGCTACTTCCTGTCCTTCCTATCATGAGCAGAGCCGTGGACTGAAACCTCTGAAGAGATGAACACAAGTAAACCTGCCCGCCCGCCTTTCACGTGGCTCTGTCACAACAGCGGGAAGCTGACCGCCACTGTATGCATTGTCTATGGCAGTGAGGAAAGGGGCAGGGTCACTGCGGTGTTACTGCCCCAAGGCACATATGGGCACACAGAAGGCAGTGTGCCCTTTGGGGATGGTTCAGCGCCTGCAGAGCACATCAAAGACCACTGCTCTCTGGTGGCCTCCAGCGGAGGAAAGGACTCTGGTTTCTCTCCGTCCTGTCTCTGCTGAAACCCAATGGGTGTCCTGGCTAGGGAGATCATTTCTGCCTCCTTTGGAGCTCTGCATGGGAGGTGACCAAGTTTGCATTAATGGGATGTAGGTGGAAATCATGCAGGCATTGCTCTGTCTCAAGGGAACGCATGTCTTTGGTTGTGTTGGAACGATGGCGGGGATACACATGTAATCATGGGAACAGGAGTTGCTGCCTTGGGTTCAGTAGGAAAGCCACATGGAATAGTCACGTGCAGGACAGTCACCTCACAACCTGGGTGTTAGTCCTCTCATTAAAGCTCCCGCCCTTGGAGTAGGGGCCATTCTTTTTTTCAGGAACTAAGCTTGTGCCCTGATTAACCCACCCACGTGTCCAGATATTGATGGGGACCCAACCCACTCACAAATGTAACTCCTCTGGAATCAAGTATTGAACATGAAATGGCTATTTTCTTCAAAATCAGCCTACCGCCCAAGACTGTAATGTATTTTCTTCTTTTATATATTCAATTTGGTGCTTCAGACATATTGATGGCTTAGGGTAATCCTGGCCATTATCATGTTGGTTATAGCGATATTTTCCAAACTGCTTTTCAGAAACCTTATACTCATGAATGCTCCTACAAAAAAACCATGAGAGGGTGATTTAAGATGGTAGGTTTGAAAAAGTCATGAATCAAGTGACTTTAGCCAATTTTTTCAAGGTACTCAATGAGGATCAGCTACACTTACTTTTTCACTGGGAAAAATGGCCTGTGACGTGCCCCAGTGTCATTTAGCTGTGAGCTCTCTCTTTGAAATACCGAGTGATGTTCTGTGGAACCCCATATTTTTCCAACATATGGCTCAGGATAAGAGCATTTGGGGTTACAGCTGTACCTTCGTTACAGGTCTATAAAGCACTTCATCCCTATTAAAGATGACTATGCATCTTACACATTTTGTTTTAAAATATAGAAAGGACCTTTATTTTCCTTCACTTTTGATCTTAGGGAGTATATACATGAGACCAGCAAAAGGCACAGGGCTTTATGGAAAGGAGCTGATGCAGGTTCTAATCATGATATAACATTGCAATGATGATGTATATTTTTATTTGTTTTATAAGATTTGGGTTATGCCTTGTCAGTGTAGATGGATGCACAGCAGGCCTCTGACCAAGCCAGGCCAGGATTAAGATAGTTCTCCAGGGCCTTTCTAATTGGAACAAAAATCTACATTGCTGGGTAAGTAACCTGGAAGTTTGGAGGGTGATGTTCCCCAACAGTGGATGGGTGAGCTGACTGGTTTCAGAAAGAAATGAGATGGACTGTTGAGCCTTGGAAAGAAAGAGAATCAAAACATCTTGGTGGCACCTGAATCCAGCCATCAGGGTGTCCGGAGTCTTTTCCTGTTCAGTAAGCCATAATAGTTGGTTTCTAGTGGGTCCCTCCACCACCTTTCTACACTTGCTAACGTTACTTGCAAACAAATAAGCCCTGAGTAAGAGTTTCTTATCACTAATAAGTATAAATTTGTTCCTATTAATTACCCACATAGTATTTTCCCTAAAGAAAATAATCAAATCCTTAAAAATGCTATGTCCATAAGAAATAAAAAAAAAAACAAGCTTTTTAACACTTGCTTCATTTGTACCAAGAGAAACGTGGGGAAGGACCCAGCCAGCCATATGGGAATTGTAAACAATGTCACTTTCACAAGCCATCCACTAAGAACGTGGTGCATCATTTTAACACGGTGCCCATTTACCTTACCTCTAACGGTTTCTGCTATTATAAACCTATGTGATATTTATAAAATTAGGATCTTTAAAATAAAGATAGATTATAAGTATATGGCTACAACTATTGCAAAAAACTGGGCACTAAAAAAAATAATCCTCTTGATGGAAATACAGCAAAATTACAGTGTGAATAACACATGCTAAAGATTCTGCCCCTGCTGTGCATGTTCATGGTGAGCAGTCACTGAGCAATTCATAGTTATCAGTTACATCAGTGGCTAATACGGGCCCTTTCTGTTTTTTATCCCTCACAAGGACAGGAAGTTGAAGGGTGGGTTTGGCAGACCGTGTTAAACGTACTGTGTTCTGGTATCTGAGGTTCTTAACCACCACGTACAGATGTAAATTACGAGTCATTTCATACTCGTGCCTGTCAGTTAACCTATCTGGGCTTTACAGAACCAAGACGCAAACGGAGGTCATCACGGGCCAAGGTTCGCTCCATCCAGTTCATTGCTCTTTCCTGAGCATGGAGTTAACCACCCAGGATAGCTCTTCTAATCACACTAGTGGGGTCATTACGGTCTCTAGTTTCACTCTAAGCAGTTCTTCAACAGAAGCAGAAATCCAACACCTTGAACAGCTTTCTCTTGCTGTGAGCCTGGGTAAATGAACCAAATCTCTTTGTTCACCAATTATTAATCAGCTACAAGTTATCAAAGAATGATTAAGGCTACTAATGCAATACACTCATCGCTCTACTAAAAAGGACAGAGAAAAGAAAAGGCAAACCATGAATCTCCACTCAGTAGTAAATGCCTGTGACTTCACTCCCCCAGACAGATAATGAAGGGAAACACTAGCGATCCTGGAAGGAGAGTCAAGTTACTGTTCTACAGTTAATAAGGCAGCTATTACAAGTTAATTGAATATCAATTGCTTATACAAAGAAGTGTTTATTGGATCTTTATAGGGTGTGAAGATTGATTAAATCAGGAGAGTAAGTAGCTACCCGGGTATCAGGTTTAATTGTGCCTTTAAAGCCAGCATTTCTACTCATGACCTTGTTGCCCAGTTAGTGTATAATACATAGTGACTACCCTGTGTTCATGCTACCTGCGACCTGGTTACCCAGTTAGTGTATAATACATAATGACTACCCTGTGTGCACGCTACCCATGACCTGGTTACCTGGTTTGTGTATAATAAATACATAGTGACTACCCTGTGTACACGCTACCCATGACCTTGTTACCCAGTTAGTTTATAATACATAGTGATTACCCTGTGTACATGCTAGTGATCCAGGAAGGAAAATGCCAGGACAGTTTCCTTGCTGGTTTGAACCCACTATGTACCATTCTCTAACATCCCCATCATGGGTTCAATATTTCACAGCATCCATATGACCTCCTGCCTTATAAGGAACCCATAGCTCCTCTGATAGTCCTACACATCCAAAGCAGAGATGCAGACCTCACAATAAGATGGTGTATGCCGAAAAATGAAAGAAAAAAATCAAAATACTCCTCATCTATGTCCACGATACTAAGTCATTAAACTGGAGCAAAAAAAAAAAAAAAAGAAGAAGCCATATATGAACAATAGCCAATAAGAAAAATACATGCTAGAATACCTAATTGTGTTTATATCAAACTGTTTTAATTTCTATATCAAATATGCTCTACATGGTGGGTTTCTGTTGGTCTGCAACACAGACAGTGGGACTGTGCATTGCTCTAGGCATTGCTAGCACACAGGACAGCTCAGCATAGTACTAGGCCTGAGACAGTAGAGACGTCTTCACTCCCGGATCCAGACATGCCGAAAGCTAAAGTCCTTCTCAAAGCATCCCTTGTTGTCTCGCATGAACTTAGACTCATTTCTGGAATCTATAAATAAAATATTCTAAAAGTCTAATCTTATGATACTTAAACAAAAATAGTCAAAACAAACAAAAATGTAAACCACAAAGAAAACAAAAGTCAATAGCAAGAATAGAAAAGAAAGGCAACGTTCCCTTATGACACACATTCTTTCTTCAACGATGAAAAAAATATAAAAGCTCTTATCTCAACACTAAATGTAAATAAATTGTGATGACAGTATGCAAGTAGTATCACAAGGGTTTAAATATCAAATTTAAAGAACTTTTGGATAATACATTTTTACACAACAAAATTCAATCTTATATCATCACATTGTAATGCTAACAATAACAGTGTACAATAATGATAATGTATCCACTCAAAAATAAATGGAAATAAAAGAATAAATGATCATCCCTTAACCCTACCTAAAATTTAAAACTTTGATATAAGAAACAACCACTTTCATTTATTACACTTTAGAGACACCTTTAAAGGGGAATTCTGGTTAGACTGAAGTTCAGCATCCCTAAATCCCAGACCAGAAGAGACCTTGAAGCTGCTAGAGGAAAAGAAAGGAGAACATCTTCAAGATGCACACCTAGGAACTGAAGAGGCCTCAGATTGCTGAGGAAATAAGCCCAAATACTGGCAAATGGACTCAAATGAAATTTCAAGACCTGGACAGCAAAGGATAAAAAAAAAAATTCACCTAGGTAGGTGAAGGGAAACCTACAAAATGAGAGAAGGCTTTACCATCTACACATCTGCTGGAGGATTAATATCTAGAATTTACAGAGAACTTAAAAGCTTCAATAACAAGATAACAACCCAATTAATAAATGGGCCGATGGAATGAACAGGAAGGTCTCAAAAGAATGAAAGTGATGGGCAATTTGCATATGAGAAAATATTCCACATCTTTAGCTATCATGAAATATAAATCAAAGCTACGTTGAGAGCCTGTCTCACCCCCACTCATTAGGAAGAAGGGCATCAAGAAAACAAACCCCAGGTAAGGGTGTGGGGAAGGAGGATCCATAAGCATTGCTGTTGGGAATGTCAATTGTTGCAGCCACAATGGAAATCAGAATAATGGTTTCTCCAGCAAGTAAAGCAGAACGACCACGTGATCCAGCTACACCACTCCTGGGGGGCATACACCAAGGAACCTAAGTCAGTATACTACAGGGACACTGAAAATCCATGTTTCTTGTGGCACAATTCATAGGAGCCTAGATTCAAAGCCATGATTTACAGCTGTATGTATGTGTTCATCAATAGGCAAATGGATAAAGAAAGTATGCTGTCCACCCACAATGGAGTGTCATTCAACAGCAAAGAGGACACTTGCATGAAAGTAAAAACCAAGTCTCCCTAATAACTGGCTCAGAAGGTGTGCACGGGTGGAATAGAATATGATGTCTGTGATGATAAGTCTCAGGGTTCAAGAAGATGGTTTCTGTCTCCATGGAGAATGAGACAAGGTCGTATGGTGGAAGCTACACTGCGGTTGGCTTAGGGACAAGAGGAAGAAATTTTTGAAAATTCTAGTCTACTCAATTGTGTGATTTTTTTTCTACCAACTTTTAGCTGCCAAATATCAGCTTAGGAAAGGTGACAAAAGATTCATGCCAGCTTCAGGGTAGGAAAAATTTTCATCCACCTGTGAGTGCAGCCAAGAAATGATAGTGTCGATTAGACTTGTGTATATTCCTTTCCGCCGGATTCTCAAACCCACCCTACCCAGCGGGTCTCTTTCTACAGATCAGGCCAACAAATGAAATAGCTTGGCATGTGAGCTTTTGATCGGCTCTCCTGGACCTGCAGCGCATACTAATAGGCTTCCTTTATTCCTCTTTGCACCCTCTCCATGGTTGCACAGTGGGCACAACTCTCTATGACTTCAAAGTGGACCTGCTACACGGAACAGACCCAGGGGCTCTGCCTGCACATCACAGAAATGTGGATGATAATGACCTCCAAAACACCAGTGGATATTCCTAGCTACACGTGGTTGTTCAGAGGTTAGAGAGGTGGATCAGCCTTTAATAGTGTAGACGGTTCCTGCAGAGGACCGTTTTGGTTCCCAGCACTTTTACTGGGGAGCTCACAACCTCCTGTAACCCTGGCTCCACAGGATATGACATCCTTTTCTGGCCATACTTTTACACAGACAAGCACACATACAGAATTTTTTTAAATATATTGAAGAGCTGGCTCAGCAGTTGAGAGCACTGACTGCCCTTCCAGAGAACAAGGGTTTGGTTTCCAACACTCACATGGCATTTCACAACCATCTGTAACTCCAATTCTGAGGGATCTGACAGCTTCTTCTGGCCTCTTTGAATACCAGGCAGGTAAGTGTTGCAAAGACATACATACATGCAGACATAACACATTTAAAAAATATAGATCTTCAGCAGTGGTTTAAACCCAACTAATTGTTAAGGTAAGGAACATAACACAACGTTATAGGATCTAGTACACCTTGAAAACAGAGAGAAATTGGCTGGTGGCTGATTGGTTAGTTAAGTCGGAAGGCACAGGAATAAGAAGCCATGATAATAGATAGCAATTACAGCTGTGCACCCTGTCATACGCACATGCTCACAAGGTTGGCCTGCTCTTACATTCAAGACTGGCTCTCTTGAAAGGCATGCCCACAGAGAAGCTTGTCAGTCTCAAGCAAACTAAATTGTCATCTTAATTTACCTGTGATGGGCTAACTTAGCTCCCTTGTCATCCTGACAATACACTTTGGGGTACATCCCTAGGAGAGTTTCTAGACAGTACCAACAGGAGAGGAAAGACCTTTCCTGGATGTGGGTAACACTGTCCTGTGCTGGAACTTAAAAGGAATAAAAGAAAAAAGCCATCAGGATACTGGCATCCTACTTCTCTGCTTTTTAGCACACTGTGATGTGAGCTGCCAGGCGGTGGACACGCCTCTCTAGAAGTACAAAA
Source organism: Alexandromys fortis (assembly GCF_014885135.2). NCBI lineage: Eukaryota > Metazoa > Chordata > Mammalia > Rodentia > Cricetidae > Alexandromys > Alexandromys fortis. Next base: position 7,368 of record NW_026069310.1, read on the forward strand.
TTCATAAGCACTCCCTTCTTTGTTTATGTAGAGATTTCGCCACAGTAAGAGGTAACAGTACTTGATACACTTGTGAACATTCTGCACGTGGTCCAGGAACAAAACTTGTCTTTGAGAGAATGCCCCGGGGTGAATTTCTAGAATTTATGGAATTTCTGGAACATCTCCTCATCCTCAGTTCAACCAGAGCACCTTCCTGACCTTGCTAGCCCCATAGGGGAAGCTGAAAGGATCCTAGAGGCCAATGCTCTCTCAGCTGATCACTGTCTTCATTTTCGCAGCTAATAAAATGCATCAGAAAGAATTCGTTCCTTATTGTTGTTTGAAAACCACAGCAAGAGAGTTAGAGGCATCCATGCACTGAGAACTCAATCTGTCCTCAACAAACTTACACAATTCTGATACAGAGAAAATTTATTAGATTAAAAAGGAGCAAATAAAAAAAAACACTAATGCCTGAACAAACCTTTAAAACCTGTGGATAAGAATTGATTAACTGTGAATAAGCTGGAGAAGGAAGGCCTGCGAGACCAAGAAGCTTGAGAGGCGGTGCTATTGTGTTGGTGCTTGCTGGCATAACTTTTGTTTTTATCATTGTTTTTGTTTGCTTGCTTGCTTGTTTTGTTATTTTGTTTTGTTTTTCACAAAATACATTTGCCACCAATGCAGCAAAGCAGAGTAAATGATATCACTTTTTTAGAAAACCATGCTCACCATATATGACAGGCTTCCATATGTGACAAAAAGTCCTTTCTCTCACAAAAGAAGAAAGAGAGAGAGAGAGAGAGAGAGAGAGAGAGAGAGAGAGAGAGAGAGAGAGAGAGAAAGAAAGAAAGAAAGAAAGAAAGAAAGAAAGAA
>NW_026069311.1:0-1876 GCF_014885135.2 Alexandromys fortis
TCCTCTCCTCTCCTCTCCTCTCCTCTCCTCTCCTCTCCTCTCCTCTTCTTGGTGATGTGGTTGAAATGAGCCACATTCCTAGTACCCCAGGACCTGCACGTGTTAGCTGAGTACTCTAGCACTAAGCCACATGTTTTTTTTTTCCTGCACATACTACCCCCATATTCACTCTTAGAGGGTAAGGCTTCCATAGGGAGTCAACAGAGTCTGGCACATCAGCTTAAGGCAGGACCAAGCCCCTCCCCACCATATCTAGGCTGAGCAAGGTATCTCTTCAAAGAGAATGGGTTCCAAAAAGCCAGTACAAGCAGTACAGATAAATCCCGATTTCACTCTTCGTGCCGTACTGTCTGGGCCCACCCATACAACTGTCACCCGCATTCAGAGGGCCTAGTTTGGTCCTGTGCTGGTTCCCTTGCTGTCAGGCTGGAGTTGGTGGGCTTCTGTTTGCTCAGGTAGGCTGTTTCAGTGGGTGTCCCCATCATGGTCTTGACCTCTTTGCTCCTATTCTCACTCCTCCCACCCTTGACTGGACTTTGGGAGCTCAGCCCAGTGCTCCGCTGCCATCCACTTATTTCTGAGGTTACCAGTGATTTCAGTTTTACAATGAATGGCAGCGTCAGAAAAATTGTGTTATCCTGGTCAGAACCCATCCCATGGATTGTGGAGAAGATTTGTAGAATAGAATGACTTTTCACTTCATAATTTTAAACTAGAGATCATATAAAGTAATGACATTTTTGTAAGCTGTTGCTCTGGCTGGCTCGTCACTCATCCACTTTTCCCCGAATGTTCCTTCTTTTAATGACACGGGTCCTTGCTATTTGAATCTATATCAGAATTCCTCTTTTGTCTTGTTTTGTTTTTTTTTTTTCTTGTTGAGCCATGATCTCTAGCCCTGGCTAGCTCAAACTCACTGTGTGGCTGAGGCTAACTCGGAACATCTTATGCTTCTACTTCCGGAGTGCTTGGATTATAGGCCTATGCGACTGTAACTCGTTGTAGGGTAGTAGGGTTCCAACCTGGAGCCTTGTGCAATGCTAGGCAAGCATTCAACTGGGCTGCGTTCCTACCCTTCCAGAATTATTCTTTCATGTCTGTTTTTGTGGTTTGCCCTTGATGTAAAATTAGGAATTTTAGTGCTTTACATATTTTATTGTAAGTACCTAGCGAGGAATGACGTCCATGCCTGAAGAGAGTTAGTGCATAGCTAGCTGCACAACTGACCTTTCTAGTTAATCTCTAGATGGTTGTGGCTTTGTAAATGTGAAATGTAGTTTTGATGTGGATATCTGAGGTAGAGAAATTAAAGTGCCCAGGTATTTGGGGACAATGTAAGTATTAACTGGGCCCTTGGGAGGAGAATATAATTATTTGAAGACTTTGTACTTGTGCTTTGTTTTAGCCAATTATCTCCAATACAGTGGAAGCTTTTATAAATGATATTTAGAGACCAGACAAAAAATTTATCATGTGTGAATATTCATAAGAAGAATTCTGGGGGCTGGAGAGATGACCCTGATGACATCTTGACCAGATGACTGGTCAAGAGCACTGGCTACTCTTCCAGAGGTCCTGAGTTCAAGTCTCAGCAACCACATAGTGGCTCACAGCCGTATATAATAGGATCTGATGCCCTACTTTGACATGTAGGCATATATGCAGACAGAGCACTCATACCTAAAAAAATTCATAAATAAATAATTAAAGAATTCTGAAGCTGGGTGATGCTGGTTCACGCCTTTAATTCCAGCATTCGGGAGACAGAGGCAGACAGATCTCTGACTTTGAAGCCACCCTGGTCTACAGTTCCAGGAGAGACCTATACAGAGAAACCCTGTCTTGAAAAACAAACAAACAAACAAAAAAAAAAAAA
>NW_026069311.1:5421-8136 GCF_014885135.2 Alexandromys fortis
TTTTTTTTTTCTGTATTGTCTCCAGCTTCCTAGCTTCAGAGACTGGAGATGCTTCGGGCATTATATGTCACACGGCACTGTGCTAAGCTCATAAGGAAGGAACAGTATATTCCTTTCTTTCTGCAGATATACAACGCCTTCCTAGACTCTAATACTCATTAGAGTGTTACCCATTCTGTGTAATTCTCATTCCTTTTCTTATCTAGTGAGGGATTTTTACCACACTGGTCCTGTTTCCATGTTCAGTGCCCTTGGGGTGGAGGAGTGGGAAATATGTATTTGGAGTAGGCACCCCTGGGCTAGCAGGATGCTCAGTGTCCCACAGTATATAATATATACAGGACAGCAAATGCATGCATTCCTAAATGACAGAGAAATAAATCCCCTGTGGTTATTGTATGTAAATACATAATAAACAGTAAGTTATCTACTTTACAAATAATGAAATTTGGTAAAAATTTTATCGCTCTTTGAAACTGTTCCCTCTTGTTTGAAACCAAACCTGTGCTTAAGTACAATTTAAGATTTGCTCAGTTTGAAAGAAAGGTGTGTGTGAATCATACATGTAACATTTGTTCATCTTCAGGGGTGTGGTAGAAATTCCGAAAGCCAGCACTCACTGAGGCACTTCAAGAGCTCTGGGACTGAGTCCCATTGTGTTGTCATTAACCTGAGTACGTGGATCATATGGTAAGTCAACTTTTGCTAACACTTTATCTGGAAAAAATGCTGAGCTTTACAAGGCAAAATGAAACTAAAATAAATGTATCAATGTATACAGTTTTCTCTTGTGTATAATCCGTGGGGTAATTTAAGAAAAATAATTTTACTTACAAACATAAAGCTTAAATTAAAAAAAAATCTTATCTTTCACATTTTCTTTGTACGATAAAAAAAAGTCTGTCTGGTTGAATTTTTTGTGAGGAACTAATGCCAAATTCCAGCATCCTAAGAGAGGAAGGTACTTTAAGCACTCAGGTGGGTCAGGGATTCTCTCACTTTCACAGTGATGTTTTTAAAATATTATTGGAACCAAGTATGTTGCTGTACAACTGTAATCACAGCACTGGGCAAAAACAGACAGGTGATTATGAGTTCCAGGCCAGCATCCGCGGTGGTCTTAACTCCAGTCCCAGGGAATCTGATGCCCTCTGTGCGTACTGCCTGCATATGGTGAACAGACATGGAGTCAGGCAAATACTCACACACACAAAATAAAAATAAAGAAGACTTAAAACAGAAACCGAAACCAGATATGCTGATGCACACATTTAGTCCCAGCATTTGGAAGGCGGGGGTGGGGGGGGCAGGTGGATCTCTCTGAGTTACAGACTAGCCTAGTCTATGTTGCAAGTTCTAGGACAGCAAACACTAGATAGAGAGATCCTCCCTTTGTTGTTGTTTTGTCTTGTTTTTTTGAGACAAGGTGTATCTACATAGTGCTGACTGTTCTGGAACTCAACCAGATTGGCTTCAGCTCACACAGATCTATCTGCTTCTGCCTCCTGTGTACTGGATACTGCCTCAAAGAAACAAACAAACAAAAAATTGCACCAATACACCTCCCATACACACACACACACACACACACACACACACACATGAATTGGTCTGTATAACTGCTCCGCCTGAAACCTTGTAACATTCTGTTACATTTAAGACATACTACAAAACTTGACTTGAACAGTGAGGATCTGTGTGAACCAGGTTTACTTGCCCACCTTCCCCGTTGAGTTTGCTGTTTCTATTCAGTTTAAAGTCAGAATTGTTAAGTACATACCTTATATGTAATGATTGAAGGTGCTATCATAACATTGACTTGCATTTATATTTTTATATTTTTTATAATTTTATATTTATATTTTTCAGGTGTTACGAATGTAACGAAAAATTATCAACACAGTGTAACAAGAAGGTTTTGGCTCAGATAGTTGACTTTCTCCAGAAACATGTTTCTAAAACACAAACAGGTAACTTAAGCAATTTGCTAAAGCAATGTGGATTAAAATATGGCTCACACTTTGCATAAAGAGTTGCTGAAGAACACCTTTGACCCCTGCACTCAGGAGGCAGAGGCAGGCGGGTCTCTGTGTATTCGAGGACATCCCAGTCGACATAGGGTGTTCCACGCCAACCAGGGCTCTGTATGGAGAACCTACCTCAAATACAAAACAAATCACATCTTTGATTTCACTAGACTTTTCTCAGTTGTAGTTTGAGTAAAAATACTGTCATATGTTCTTAGTCAGCAGTCCCATCTTGCTGTCATGTAAGGTGTGTATGTTTCTAATATGAGAAACAGATGCGTATAGCTAGCCCGAGCTGTACAATATATCAGCCTTAGTTTGAAGTAAGTCTCCTGCATTATCAGCTATGGGCTTCCCCTCCTTTGTTTTAGTATGGTAAAATTAGGGTAAGAATTCTATTTTGAGGAGTGTTGTGAAGCTTGACAGTAATGCTTTGTGAAGATTTAGAAACAATGTTTGCGAAAGTACCGGCCTGGCTCCTGACACACATTTTTGAAACTGCAGTGTACGATTGTGTGTAGCGTGATTGCGGTGCTGTTCTGCTCCCAGCCACTCTGATATAGGTCAGACTTCACCGCTCAGGGATCAAGTTGCCAGTCGGCTTGCTGGCCCCAGTTTTTTTTTTAATTTTTTTTTTAAATTTATTTATTTATTAAATATTTCTGCCTCCTCCCCGCTACTGCCTCCC
>NW_026069312.1:0-3834 GCF_014885135.2 Alexandromys fortis
AGACAGGGTTTCTCTGTGGCTTTGGAGCCTGTCCTGGAACTAGCTCTTGTAGACCAGGCTGGCCTCGAACTCACAGAGATCTGCTTGCCTCTGCCTCTCGAGTGCTGGGATTAAAGGCATGTGCCACCATCGCCAGGCCTGCCAGTTTGTCTTAAATGTGCTTTGCCTTTTATTTAAACTTTGATCTCACTTCGGGACCCAGGAGATTGACTTGAGGGGTTTCCGGGATCTCTTTGTCTCTCTTCCCAATAAGGTCACATTGAGTAAACCTTCTTTTTCTGGTTTCCACTTTTAATTTGGATTTTAAAAATATTTATTTATTACATATATATGTAATAATACACACACATGCATATATATGTGCTCTACCTGCATGTACACCTTAATGCCAGAAGAGGGCATCAGACCCCACAACAGACGGTTATAAACCATCATGTGGTTGCTGGGAATTGAACTCAGGACCTTTGAAAGAACAGCCAGTGCTATAAATTGCTGCACTATCTCTCCAGCTCTAACTTGGATGTTTTAATTGGCTTATTGAGGATGGGTGAATGACCCTGATTGGGGACACAGGTTGTGATCCCCAAGTAGGATAATGTAATACACACACACACACACACAGGACAAAGGATGTGTTTTAGTGGTAGAATACTTGCTTAGCGTGTGGAAGTTTGAATTCTACGACAGTCATTAAATACATACCAGCCAGTAATTTTCCAGTATTTTTCTTCCTTTTATTTTCTCCCAATGTCTCTTGTAGCTCCTGGTCCTGAGTTCTCTGTGTACCCAGAGCTTAAGCTCCTGCTCTCTGACTCACCACATTGGAGAGATTACAAATGCGTCACCGCCTGTGCTAGGGGTCAAACCTAGGGCTTCCAGCATGCCAGGCCAGCACTGCTCCAGCTGAGTCACATCCCTGGCTCAGAACTCCTTTGGTAGATTGCAAAAGAGCGTGTGCTCACAGGTATGCGCGCTGCGTGTTTGCCTGTTTGCCCCCTTTTATGGCTTCCCATTTTGTACCAGCTGTTCTTAAAAACCACTGAATGGCCTTTCCAAAGAAAGAGACGATTGCTGTTTCTCAACTCTTACATGGAGAGGATGCTTACAAACAAATAAATGTTAAATAAACTAGTAAGAAGCAGGTTTGGCGATACATGCTTATAATTCTAGTACTTCAGAGGCTAAAACAAGAAAGTCACGGGTTCCATGGTGGCTCACAACCATCTGTAATGAGATCTGGCACCCTCTTCTGGCGTGTGGGCATACATGGAGGCAGAATGTTGTATACATAAGAAATAAATCTTAAAAAAAAAAGAAAGTCACGGGTTCAAGGACAACCTGGGCTATAAAGTGAGGTCTTGTCTTAAACAAAATGAAACAAAACAAATACCTTGTCATAAGGGGGGGAGGGAAGAGTTGAAGTAAGTTAAACTTGGTTAGGTAAGTTTCTTGACTCTCAGTAAAGAGTAACCGTTGACCCCCACAGGATTTTGGTAGTAATTAAATGATACCAACAACCCAGAGATCAGAGCTTTCAGCTTTTCGGGGATTGGACTGGAAAGGCTCCAGCTAAATGGCTCGAAGGCCAGACCTGATCTACATCCATCTCCACTCCTCTCTGCGGGTGCTTCAGGGCAGGCTTCCCAGCGCCATTCCTTCTAAGCTCTCACAGCAACAGGGGAAAGGCTGAGATGAACGCGATAGCCTTTTCCGGTTCGGTGCTTACGGCAGCCCCATAGGACCAGCTGAGGGCTGATGGGTCCGCTTTGTGCAGCGTGAATGCTGGTTGATTGCCGAGGCAGCTGTCAGGGCAAATTGCTCTCATTTGTGTGATAGCCTCCCTAGGGCCTGGCACTTCAGTAGCATCTGCCTCTCTCTTGGCCAGGGTTCACCCCGCTAAAAGATGTGAGATGACGAAACTATCCTTCCTCCTCCTCAGGCGCCCAGGCTCCCTGCTGGCACACTAAGGCTGTGGCAGGTCCGGGAGTCACGTGTGTCCGGGATGCTTGGGACAAATCACTTTTCTGTGTTAAATGATCCGTTTTGGTATTTATTAAAATGTTTTCCGGCAATAGTGGCATGCACCTTTAATCCTGGCACTCGGGAGGCAGAGGCAGGTGAATCTCTGAGTTCGAGGCCAGCCTGGTTTGGACCTAGTTCCAGGACAGCCGGGGCTACACAGAGACCCTGTCTTGACAAACCAACCCCAAAAGTGTTTTTGGGGCTGGAGAAATGGCTCAGTAGTTAAGAGCACTTGTTTCTCTTTCAGAGGACCTGAGTTCAGTTCGTTCCCAGCACCCACATGGTGGCTTAGAGCCATGCCTAACTCCAGTTCCAGGAGATCTATGCCCACTTCTCACTTCCTAGGCTATCAAGCACGCATTTGGTGCCCATACATACATGTAGGCAAAACACTTATGCACATAAGTAAAATAATCTAAAAAAAAATAGTTTTAAATTTTTATATGGGGCCGGGTAGTGGTGGCACGTGCCTTTAATCCCAGAATTAATCTCAGGAGGCAGAAACAGGTGGATTTCTGTGAGTTTGAGACCAACCTAGCCTAAAGAGCGAGTTCCAGGACAGGCTCCAAAGCTATGGAGTAACCCTGTCTCAAACCTGACCCCCCTCCAAAAAAAAAATTTGTATGGGAGTGTGAGCCATGGGCCACCATGTGCATGTGGAGGTCAGAGGACAACTTTCAGACTGGTTCTCTCTGTCCACCAGGTGGGGGTCTCATTCTTATCTCCTCAGTCTTGCTGGGAAGCAACGTTCCCCGCCCAGCTGTCTCTGTCCCTCAGCCTCTCCAGTGTAATAAAAAGGTGCTGTTCTCATTATGTCTTAGCTCCTGAAAATACGCTTGGCAATTCTGTCGTATACAGGGGCAGCGATGACGGCTGAAGGAAGGTGGGGACACGCTAAAGCGCCCAGGCGCTTTCTCGGTTGAGGCTCTCAAATCCTTGACAGCAGGCACTGTGGGTTTCAAAATTCTCTCCTTTCTCCAGCTCTCTGTTCCCTCCTTCTCCCTCTCCAGAGTCTTTTTCCATAGCCCTAGCTTGCCTGGAACTTGGAGTCTTCCTCCTGCCTCCACCTCTCTACGTCACACTCCGTGAGGGGCTCTTGAGTTCTTAAAAACAATGTGCCGTCCACCCTTGTTGGGCGCTCTCTTCCACGTGTACGCACCGATCAAATCTGCTGCCTTGAGACTGGAGTAATGGGTGGTTTGTGAGCTGCCTGACTGGGGTCCTGGCCTTGGGTACTGAGAACCAAACTCTGAAAAAGCAGCAAGTGTTTAGCTCCTGGACCATTTCTCCAGCCCTGAATTAAACTTCCTCAGGACACACGTTAACTTTCCAGAGAGGGGTAAGGGGCCCAGAGAAAAAAATAAAGCAGGTAAAACATATGTGGAGATTCTCAGTAGTTTTGCTTGTTTCTATGTCTTTTTTGTTTTTATTTTCAAGACAGGTGACCCTGGGTGTCCTAGAACTCGCGCTGTAGACCAGGATAGCCTCAAACGCAGAGATTCTACTGCTTCTGCCTCCCAAGCACAGGGATTAAAGGAGCATACCACCCAGCATATTTTCTTATTTTGAGAGAAGGTTTATTGTAGCCCAGTTGGCCTTAAATTTGTTCTGTAGTAAGGGATGACCTTGAGCTCCTGATCCTCTGATTTCTATCTCTTAAGTGCTGGGGTTATAGACCTGGGCCACCAAACCCCTCTGTATCATTCTTTTTTTTTTTTTTTTTTTTTTTGATTTTTAGAGACAGGGTTTCTCTGCAGCTTTTGGTTCCTGTCCTGGAACTAGCTCTTGTAGACCAGGCTGGCCTCGAACTCA
>NW_026069312.1:6291-8209 GCF_014885135.2 Alexandromys fortis
ACAGCATAAAACAAAGCCCCACGGACCGCTTTAGGAACACAAGGTGGTGGCTACTGAGTGTGGAAGAGATACACATCCCCACAGCCTAGGTATAGGTTCTCAGCCCTCCCTTCCTTCTTTCATCTCTTCCTTTTTCATTTTTTAAAAACAGGCTCTTTCTCTACAGTCCTGGCTGTCCCAGCTTCCGGCAGCTATGGACTATACTTGGACATGTAAGATGTCCTCTCCTCAGTTGCTTTTGGTTATGGTGTTTATCTCAGCAGAAGAAAGCAAAGTCGGACACTGCTGTCCCTACCAAACTCTTTATCATTCATAACAAGCCCTCCTATCTTCATAAGCTTTTGGTCTTCGCTGTGTTTTTCCCTGTAACTAAACAAGTTTAATTGGGCCTGCTCGCACGTGCGTGAGTGGAACACTATTGACTAGAGCATGAGAGAGTTACTAGTGGCTGGAACAGAGTTCAATCACATCACCTTCCCAGCAACCAGGAGTTGCCATTAGACCCTCAGGGAGGGGTAACTTCATGAGTCCTTCCTCCCACCTTTTAAAAATGATTGCTATTTGTTGCTGTTGGTTTTATTTTGTTTTGGATAAACAAATTTTATTTTGTGTTGTTTGGGTTGGATGCCCAGGCCTAGTCTGTATGAAGAGATGCTCATGTCTTCCCAGGAAATGTCACAAAACAGATTGCTAAATTCCCTTGAGAGCATAATCCTCTTCCCTCAGCTTCTCAAGTAGCTGGGATTGCAGGCATGGGCCACGAGGCTGGCTAAATTAAAGATGCTGAGAAATTTGTGGTCCACGGTTTAAGGTGACCCTTGAGCCCCTGACAGTAGGGGAGATGGCACACTTTGACACACACAATGTGACAATAGTGCCAGTGTCTGCATTTTTGCAGCCTCAAGATAAAAGAGGTCAAGGGTTGTGGGGAGCCACCAGAAACTGGAAGAGAAGCACGAAGCTAATTGTCCCCTAGAGGCTCCTGGGACTGACCCTCCACATTTGATTTCCTTTTGCCTGGAACCATCTGATTGTTTTATCCTTGTGATAGCAGCACCCAGAGAGTAATACATTCCCCTTCTCTAGCACCTCATGGATATTATCATGCCCTTTGAAACTTTTTATTCTCCATCTTCTCAGTAATGGGAATCCATTATACTTATTTGTTTAGAGATAGGGGTCTCACTATGTCCCCCTGACTGCTCTTAAACTGGGCTGAAGTGATCCTTCTGCCTCTGCCGTCCAGAGAATAGCTGGGACTGTATGTATGCACCACTGAACATGATTTCATTGCAAATATCAAATCTCTCTCTCTCACCTATCTATCTATCTATCTATCTATCTATCTATCTATCTATCTATCTATCTATCTATCCACCTATCATCTATCCACCTATCATCTATCCACCTATCATCCACCTATCCACCTATCCACCTATCCACCTATCCACCTATCCACCTATCCACCTATCCACCTATCCACCTATCCACCTATCCACCTATCCACCTATCCACCTATCCACCTATCCACCTATCCATCTATCTATCTATCTATCTATCTATCTATCTATCTATCTATCTATCTATCACCTGGTATGTGCAGTCCATGTATGTAGGTTTGTGTAAGTTGCCATGCATACATGAATGTGGAGAACAGAAGTCAACTTCAGGTGTCTTTCTTAATTGCTCTCTACCTTTTTTTAAAGACAGATTTGTTTGTTTATTATGTTTTTATGTATACAGTGTTCTGCCTATGTGTATGCCTGCAGGTGCCCCAGAAGAAGGCCCCAGGTCCCATTACAGATGGTTGTGAGCCACCGTGTGGTTGCTGGGAATTGAACTCAGGACCTCAGGAAGAGCAACCAGAGCTCTTAATCACTGAGCTATCTCTCCAGTCCCCTGCTTTCTACTTATTTTT
>NW_026069313.1:0-1555 GCF_014885135.2 Alexandromys fortis
TCCATCTTACACCAATAAGAATGACTAAGATCCATAAAAGAAATGATGGCTCGTTCTGGTGAGGACGCAGAGTAAGAGAAGTGCTGTGGGAGCACAAACTTGCACAGTCACTTTGGAAATAAGTATAGCCGTTCTTCAGAAAGATGGGAACTGTTCTGCCTAAAGAGCCAGCTACACCACTCCTGAGCATCTACCCAAAGGATGCTCCATCCCACCATGGGGCACTTGCTCCACCACGCTCATTACTGTTCTAGTCATAATAGCCAGAAATCAGAAACAACCTACATGTCCCTTAAGAGAAGCATGAATAGAGAAAATACGGTACATTTACACAACAGAGTATTATTCAGCCATTAAAATGAAATCACGAAATTTACAGGTAAACGGATGGAGCTAGGAAATTTTGTGAATTCATACTCAAAATCCCAGCAGTGGTCTGAGTTAATGCTGACTTCAGGTTTGGCAATTGAGCATAGTGAAAGCTTCTCAATATCTTGACTCTTCCACAGTGTGTGCCTTGCACTTGACACTGGGAAATGGTTGAGCACCTACTTGTCAATCACTTACCAGTATCCAGAAAACCTGGGATTTTTTTTCTATTATTTGAAGAAACTAACCTTTATATCTTTGCTCCATAAGCAGCTACAAAATTTTTTCCCTAAGGTTTTATTTTATTTCTTCAAATACCTCAGCAAATGCTCTACCAAAATCTCAAAGCTATGTTTCTGAAAGCATAGAACTATTGATCTTGGCCTGGAACATTCTATGGCTGAAGTAGCCATTCATAACTAAAGCATAAGAATTGTGAAAAGTCACTAACCTGAGTTCAATATTTTGAAGTAAGAATCAGTTAGAATTAAAAAGTCTGATGAAATAGCATTAAAGAATTATCCATGCAAAAAATAAACTATGTCTGACTTAAACAGTATTTTCAAGGGGTTTACATTAAAACATTTTTTTCTGTAGACAATTAGTCACCATGTTCTGCTGTTTCTTCAGGTCTCCTGATGATCCTATCACACTGAGGCCAAGAGGAGGATTCTTCTCTCTATTTTATTAGTGGCTAGAGCACTTTTATCCAATATATGACACATCTATCTGTCAATTAAAAATATACACATTGAACCTGCTAATATCTAAGAATTCAACACAAAATGTTTGCTGTTTTAGGTGAATGAAGGACTTGAATATACCTTTCTTGGATTTTCAGGTTCTAGAATTCAGAATTTGAACATTTAAAACATTCCTTAGCCATTTATATTTGTTCCTTTCAGAATATTCTTCTCCAGTCAATAGCCCATTTTCAATTAATTCTTTTGTTTTCTTGGTGATTATTTTTTCCAGACAGTGGAACATACCAATTGTCTATCCTGTGTATAGGTGGGGAATTTTCATTCTGCACGCTGTCTCCTTACTTGAATGATAGTGTCCTTTGCTGGGCAAGGAACCCTGATAGCTCTTTGGGCTGACGAGGGAGGGGGACATGATTGGGGGAGGGAGAGGGAAATGGGAGGCAGTAGCGGGTAAGAGACAGAAATCTTTAATAAATAAATAA
>NW_026069313.1:5846-8693 GCF_014885135.2 Alexandromys fortis
CCTGAAACTGATCAAATTCACTAGGCCCCTCTTTCCCAAGAATAAGCAAGCCAAGCTGCAAAGAAATCTCTTTGACAAATCTCTGAGACAAGCTAAACTACTGAGCGTGACTCCCAGAAAAGTCAAGTTGCAAACCCGACTCAGAGCAGACCAGATGTCTGGAAGAAGCAGAAGCCTGCCGAGCTGTCTGGAAGTTTAAACCAGCTGAGTCACTTAGATAAGACACTCTCTGGCCCATAGTGTGTTCCAGGTTCCCAGCTTTTATGAGATGTCACAGTCCTGGGCTGGGCTTTGGTGGTGCAGTGGTCTTTAAGTCATTTCTGCTCCTTTATGTAGCCCCTCACTTATATTCCTATAATTGCTTAGTTTTATTTTACTATTATTGTTTATTATTCAAAACTATTTTTCAAATTCAAAAATATTTTAAATCATATTATTTCTCTTTCCTAGTACCTCCAGATTTACTCCCCAACCCTACCCACCCAATTTAATTCTTTCTCCAAAAGAGAAGCAAAAAGCCCAATACAACAACCCCTCCATAAAAACAAGGAAATAAAATAAAACCACATACAAAAAAAGAAAAAAAATCTATTAAATTGCAACCAAATAACAGCACACACACAAAAAAAACTGTGGAGTCCAATTATATGACAGTCAACCACTCCTGAACATGATGAGGACTATCCTGGAGCAGTTGATATACCCGTATACCCAGTGTCACACTATTGGAGAGAATATGTAGTAATAAAACAATTCCTACCAATAGTCTGCTATACCATAAATTGGCGAGGGATTCCTCTCTGTATGCTGTGAATACCATTGGTTAGTAAAGGATCGTCTTGGTCCTGCATACTGGCGAAGATACACAGGTTAATGGAGATGGGTTAAATTAAGATGTAGGAGTTAGCTAATAGGAAGCATGAACTAATAGGCCAAGCAGTGGTTTAATTGATACAGTTTTTGTGTGGTTATTTTGGGGCTGAGCAGCCGGGACTAAAAAATGGACTCCCACAACAATAGATCAGTACTTTGTTCAGCAGTAAACAGAAAAGTGTGCCCCTGCAGCAGATGGGAACAAATACAGAGAACCACAGCAAATATTACACAGAGAGTGAAAGAGACAATAAACCCTACTAAACACTAACCTGGGTATTTTCCCAAAGGCGATGGATTGACTTCTGGTTAAAAACCAAAAATCTGCACCCCCATGATTATTGAAGCATTATTTACAATAATGCAATGCTAAATGTCAATCAATGGACAAATACATAGAGAAAATGCACACAGAGCAACACTCTTCCATTTCTTAGACTCAGAATCTGCTCTTGCCTGAAGATATTATGGTGAGTAAATAACCCAGATTCAGAAAGAAAATATTGTGTGATAGCACTTCCATGTAGAACTGGGGAAATATTTCCAAATAATTAATAAGAAAAATTAAAAATGGTTACAGTAGTCTGGATAGGTGATGATTGCCATGGAGACTGGGAAAGAAACAGGGAGATGAAGGTAACAGACACAAAGTAGTACATATGTAGAACAAGGAATTTCACTTCAGAAGTACAACAGGGGAACTAAAACCAATAAGATTACATTACATTTGTGATTTTCGTGTGTTAGAAAGTAAGTTTAGTGGCTATTGTCACAGCAAATAAAGTAACTGAAAATGTTAGCTGTTGGTTGCATGACTGTGACAACCATTTCTGTTTATAAGTGTCCTGCCTCATGTCGCAAACCCCAAACCCAGTAACATTTGCTTTCTTTAAAAAAAAATCCATTTGGGAAAATACAAAGTTCAAAGCAGCCTTTTGCTTTCGAATATGGTTGTCTTCAATCTCTAAAAGATGCAAGGCTATTAAACCCAGCCGCAATATGAAAGGGAAAGGACCCCCTAAGTACTCAATCCTCTGAAGAGGAGCATCATTCAAAGCAAGTGGGGTAGGCAGTGCACCTTGATTTTTCTTCCAAATGAGGAGCTGCCAAAAAGAAAAAAAAAAATCATTGACCTTTTTCTTAGATTTAGAAAAAGATACGGTATAGTAGCAAGGCTTTATTGAAAAAGGCTTCTAGTTGTTTTTGCTTAAGAAGTGTTGTCTTTACTGTGTTCCTACTTTAACTGCATGGCATTTGTGAAACAGCTAATTTGGTACAAGGACACATGGTTTTACATAGCATGTAAAGCTTATCATGTGCTATCATGCAGCTCAGGAAGACCTCACCATCGAGAAGCTATTGTGAGAGCCATTCATATTAAATTATTCTATTTATGTGTCTATCTTTCTTATGACTTGCCACATATATAACATATAGATATTACAAATGACAAAAATTCCTAAGTACATATTTAATGAATGAACTGGCTGTTCTTTAAAACATCTTGCTTTCAGTAGGGATAAATCCTGGTGCCACCGCCAGTGACCCGCAGTCTGCCCCAGCCATACAACTGTCACCTAAATTCAGAGGGTCCAGTTTGGTCCTATGCTGGTTCCTTCCCTGTATGGTTGGACTTGGTAAACTCCCATTAACTCAGATAAACTCTTTCAGTGTCCCCATCATGGGGGGTGGGGGATCAAAAATAAGCATTTAGCAGCAGCTGCATTAGTAGCAACTCTGAGAGTGAACCCTAGTCTCAGGAAGATCCTGCCCACTAAAGGCAGAGCTCTAAGGTAAGCCTTCCAGTTTGCTCTTGTAAGTACAAAGGGCAGGGGGAATACAAAATCTGTAGGCTAGCAGATTAAATAAAGCATGCCAAATGCTCCTCAGCTGAAGCCATTGGATGAGACTTGGAATTCCATTTCCAGGCTCAAAATAATCCTTGTCTTTTCCAGAAGTGCATGGCCAATGGCA
>NW_026069314.1:0-1343 GCF_014885135.2 Alexandromys fortis
TTTTTTTTTTTTTCTGCAGCTTTGGTGTCTGTCCTAGAACTCACTCCGAAGACCAGGCTGACCTCAAACTCACAAAGATCTGCCTGTCTTTGCCTCCTGAGTGATGGGATTAAATGTGTGCACCACCACAACCTAGCCATAATCCAGTTTTTAAGAAACTAGAGGCATATGGTAGCATCATCTCAGACTAGTAACTTTTGTGGCTAAAAGGACACTAAAGAGAACCTCCAAGTCAGCCCAGACAGACTATTATGTCCCAAGGAGTGTGTTAATAACTCCTAATGATCACAGTGCCCAAGAAAAATTCTCAAGCCAAAGTTGCTACAGTTATTATTCAAATTTTGGGATAAAACAGTGTTTACATTTTATATATTTACAAAATTTGTGTATAAGGCTAATCCTAGCATTTTGTCATTCTTTGGTCCTATAATATCACAATGGCTCTTTATGTGCTAACTTTCCTAAGAAAGAAAAGTACTCACTTCTAGTTATTTTATCATCTTTTTTACATAATTGTATGTTCATCAATAAAGGTCTCTGTTAGATCAGAAGTAACTTTAGCTAATCTGACTTTGTTGTTTAATATGGCACGTAGTTACCTGAGTATACAACAGGAAGATTCTTGCAGTCTGATCTGTGGCAAATTCCTGTAGCCCATCAAACCTCATTGAACTTTGAAAGTTTTCTTTGTTTTGATTATCTTTGCTCCTGAATAAGTACAGGGTCAGATGATTCTAAAATTTCTCATACCATCATAAAGATCATTCTGACTTTTTTATGTGTGTCACAACCTCCAAGGCATAAGGAAGACCTTCAAGTAGATAAAGATAACACCCGAAAAATGGAAGGATAGTATGTTCAGAAATTTTCTGGGGAAGGTTAGAAGCAGTACTCCCAGGAGAAGGCATAAATGATTAATCAGTAAAATTTCCATCAATTTAATATTCTCAAAAGAATGACTTGAATTGGCTATGGATTTTCTTGTTGGGTATAAAAAACATTGTAAAAATTATTATGTTGGGCTGGAGAGATGGCTCAGTGGTTAAGAATATTGCCTGCCCTTCCAACGGTCCTGAGTTCAATTCCCAGCAACCACATGGTGGCTCACAACCATCTGTAATGAGGTCTGCTGCCCTCTTCTGGCCTGCAGGATACACGCAGACAGAATATTCTATACATAATAAACAAATATTTTTTTTTAAAAAAAACCTTATTATTCTTCTATTCCTATTATTCTTATGTTTGGAGCTGAAAAAGCCTGGGATAAAACCGGACTTGCTGAACATAGCGGACAATGAGGACTACTGAGACCTCAAGAACAATGGCAATGGGTTTTTGATACT
>NW_026069314.1:2714-6163 GCF_014885135.2 Alexandromys fortis
GTGTGGAATATATACGCATTAGAATACTACTCAGCGGTAAAAAACAATGACTTCTCGAATTTTGCATGCAAATGGATGGAAATAGAAAACACTATCCTGAGTGAGGTAACCCATACCCAAAAAGATGAACATGGGATGTACTCACTCATAATTGGTTTTTAGCCATAAATATATGACATTGAGCCTATAATTCTTTGAAGATCTTTAAAAGTTATTTTAAAAGGCACTCATGTTGATGGTTTGTGTTCAATGTGAAGTTTAAAATAGATTATAAAGTACAATAAAATAATAATCTGAAATTTATAAACTGCTTTGACTCATTGAACACATTGTTACATACTTTTACTCTACTAATTAAAGAAAAATTAGATGTATGTATGAAGTAGTTTGATTCACACTGAGATTTACATGTATTGATGGTTTTATATTGTTTTGGCCATTTTCACTTGGCTTTATTTATAATTTTTATTTGTGAGAAACAAAAGGAGATTGCTGTTCTCTTTTCTTTGAAGTTAAAATTGTTTGGGTTCTTCTAATCCTAAACAATACATAACTAAATGTCAAATAACTATGAATTGCCAAGTACCATGAATTGAAAGCATTATATTTCCCAAAGCAATGTGGCCAGTACAATTTTTTTCTCCATGTTTTATGACTGTCAGTAATTTTAATCAAGAAAGCCATTTTTATAAATGTAGACAGAAGTGCTCGCTTAAAAACTATATGGCATATGAATGCATGTGTTAACCCAAAAGGTAGTTTAGGCTGAAATAGATGCCACTCAAATACTTCCTGTTAGAAGTAAGAAAATGTGTTAATTGCATTTAATATAGTTTACGGCACTGTAGTCAACACAGGCCATCTGTCCACAACAGCTGCTTCTTAGTGATTTCAGCAAAATGGTTGAGTGTATATATTTTAAGGGCAAGCACGAATGAAATGTGCCAAACAGCCTGTACTCATTTTATGCTACAGAAGTACGTGACAGCCAAAATTTTATCTAGAAATAAGAAGAAACGTTGTTGAAATCACATATTGATAAATCATTTGACAGTGAACTCTAAGAAAGTCTGTGGTATATACGGGCAATCAAAGCTGATACCCGAATGCCTTTAGTAATATGTCAGAAAATGTGGGGATGTTATAAGAAGTGAGAAGAGTACAGAGGAAGAAAAGATAGCAGAAGAGGAAGTAAGCATGGGAAAACAAGAAAGCATGAAAATAAAGTAGTTGACAGATACTTTGAAGAACCAAAGAACTCTTTGACAGGTGAGTAAGGATTTGGTGAGCATTTCAGCTCACTGACGACTTTTAATGCCTTGTAATTGACTTGTTGTCAACTTTATAATTATGTTTCATGACTTTTGAGGAGAATCTTTTGTTGCTGGAATGGCTTCACTTTTCAAATGGAAAGTGTTCAGACTTGTACCTGGATAAACATGGGGGTAAGGAGGACATGTAGAAAACAAGCAGCAGAATTACAGGGAAACTCATCAAAATTAGACAAACTTTATCATATGTTTTATTTAGTATGATGTATTTAATTATATTTAATAGGTTCACTCTAAGGGGAATACCCATGTATCATTAAGTTATATTTTACTTGTGAGGGACTTCTCATTCCATTCCCAGCTGTCTAGACTCCCAAAATAATCAAACAGAAACTATATTATTTGAAACACCGCTTGGCCAATGACTTTAGCGTATTCCTACCAAGTGCTTACAAATTAAATTAACCCATTTCTATTATTTTATATTTTACCATGAGGCTCATGGCCTACCAGCAAGGTTCCAACAGGCGGCTTGCATCTTTCTCCTCTGGTGGCGCTATGGCATCTCTCTTTTTTGTAATTGATTTTTATTGAGCTCTACTTTTTTTCTCAGCTTCCCTAGCTGCCTCTCCCCTCCCCTTCAATTCTCTCCCAAGGTCCCCATGCTCCCAATTTACTAAGGACATCTTGTCTTTTCCTACTTCCCATGTAGATTGGATTAATGTAAGTCTCTCTTAGGGTCCTCATTGTTGTCTAGGTTCTCTGGAATTTTGATTTGTGTTGGGAGCAGTGAGACCCCAAATCCTGAATTTCTTGTAATCTGATCTGAGTGCCTACAGCTGATCTGAGTTCCTGATAGCAGGAGAGTGGTTTCTGGTGGTTTGGCTGGGGCGTGGCTATCCCCATATAATCTGCCCCTGAACATAATAAAGGTGGCTTTTTTTTTTTTTTTGAATTCAAGGATGACCCGTGTCGCAGTCTCTCTGTCTATTTGTGTTTGCGTATTTTAACCTCCAGCCCCCTGCCCGAAGCTCTGGAACTGGGTGCCAGTGCACAGAGCGCAGACACAGGGGCTCAGTGCGCGGCAGATTTGTAGGCTGGTTCTCTTTGCTTTATGTTTAAAACCCAATTATAAGTGAGTACATGTGATAATTGTCTTTTTGGATCTGGGTTACCTCACTCAATATGATGTTTTCTAGCTCTATTCATTTGCCCACAAATTTCCGGATGTCGTTATTTTTTCTGCAGTGTAGTACTCCATTGTATAAATGTACCAGATCATGACTCTGCCTTTTTTCTCCCAGGATTCAGTTTAGTTTTCCCAACCTAGCTCTACTTTGCCCTATCACAGGCCAATGCAGATTCTTTATTAATCAATGGTAATCACAGCATACAGAGTGGAATCCTACATCAGCTACTTCCTGAATAAATTATATTAAATATCTAATTACTGGGTATTCCTTATGGCTTCATGTTGATTTTGTAGTTATCACATCACAAACAAACATTAAAAATGCAAATATTGCATTCTTGTATGATAATAGTCAAATGAAATACAAAGAAATAGAATTGGGAAGATATGAGTTAGTAAAGTAAGGGTATTGACAGCCTGAGCATCAGAGATTAACTGCAGGTGTGGTCATTTGTATTTGTATTCCTAGTGATGGCAGATCAAAGAGGTTCCCAGGACTTATGATTCCCTAGGCTAGCATAAAATATGTGTCTTTGGTTTCTGTGAGAAAGTTTGTTTTAAAAAACAATGTGGATGGCTATTGATAAATGACACATTAGACTGACCTCTAGGTTTCATATACATAATGACGTATATGTAGCATATACCTATGAATAAGCAAATGCAAATACCTTCATAAAAACTAATCAAACACCACCAACAAAAGCATGCAACTAAGTTGTTTCTGCTCTGTTATGATAAATATTAAGGGATAAATAACATTTTGGTAAGATAGATTTAAGAAAGTGTTGCTGATTTAATTTGAATGCAACTTAAATGGCCAATGAGTTAAATTATAAAAAGAAATTCTATGGAAAGATCCAGATATCAAATCTCACAAAAGCTGTAAGTTATATGGATGTAGGTGCTCAGGAAGTAATAACAAGGTCTAGAATCTCAAGTAATGCTATTTCTTTATGATAATATTATTTTTGAACCATAATCAA
>NW_026069314.1:6546-10189 GCF_014885135.2 Alexandromys fortis
GTGTGGAATATATACGCATTAGAATACTACTCAGCGGTAAAAAACAATGACTTCTCGAATTTTGCATGCAAATGGATGGAAATAGAAAACACTATCCTGAGTGAGGTAACCCATACCCAAAAAGATGAACATGGGATGTACTCACTCATAATTGGTTTTTAGCCATAAATATATGACATTGAGCCTATAATTCTTTGAAGATCTTTAAAAGTTATTTTAAAAGGCACTCATGTTGATGGTTTGTGTTCAATGTGAAGTTTAAAATAGATTATAATGTACAATAAAATAATAATCTGAAATTTATAAACTGCTTTGACTCATTGAACACATTGTTACATACTTTTACTCTACTAATTAAAGAAAAATTAGATGTATGTATGAAGTAGTTTGATTCACACTGAGATTTACATGTATTGATGGTTTTATATTGTTTTGGCCATTTTCACTTGGCTTTATTTATAATTTTTATTTGTGAGAAACAAAAGGAGATTGCTGTTCTCTTTTCTTTGAAGTTAAAATTGTTTGGGTTCTTCTAATCCTAAACAATACATAACTAAATGTCAAATAACTATGAATTGCCAAGTACCATGAATTGAAAGCATTATATTTCCCAAAGCAATGTGGCCAGTACAATTTTTTTCTCCATGTTTTATGACTGTCAGTAATTTTAATCAAGAAAGCCATTTTTATAAATGTAGACAGAAGTGCTCGCTTAAAAACTATATGGCATATGAATGCATGTGTTAACCCAAAAGGTAGTTTAGGCTGAAATAGATGACACTCAAATACTTCCTGTTAGAAGTAAGAAAATGTGTTAATTGCATTTAATATAGTTTACGGCACTGTAGTCAACACAGGCCATCTGTCCACAACAGCTGCTTCTTAGTGATTTCAGCAAAATGGTTGAGTGTATATATTTTAAGGGCAAGCACGAATGAAATGTGCCAAACAGCCTGTACTCATTTTATGCTACAGAAGTACGTGACAGCCAAAATTTTATCTAGAAATAAGAAGAAACGTTGTTGAAATCACATATTGATAAATCATTTGACAGTGAACTCTAAGAAAGTCTGTGGTATATACGGGCAATCAAAGCTGATACCCGAATGCCTTTAGTAATATGTCAGAAAATGTGGGGATGTTATAAGAAGTGAGAAGAGTACAGAGGAAGAAAAGCTAGCAGAAGAGGAAGTAAGCATGGGAAAACAAGAAAGCATGAAAATAAAGTAGTTGACAGATACTTTGAAGAACCAAAGAACTCTTTGACAGGTGAGTAAGGATTTGGTGAGCATTTCAGCTCACTGACGACTTTTAATGCCTTGTAATTGACTTGTTGTCAACTTTATAATTATGTTTCATGACTTTTGAGGAGAATCTTTTGTTGCTGGAATGGCTTCACTTTTCAAATGGAAAGTGTTCAGACTTGTACCTGGATAAACATGGGGGTAAGGAGGACATGTAGAAAACAAGCAGCAGAATTACAGGGAAACTCATCAAAATTAGACAAACTTTATCATATGTTTTATTTAGTATGATGTATTTAATTATATTTAATAGGTTCACTCTAAGGGGAATACCCATGTATCATTAAGTTATATTTTACTTGTGAGGGACTTCTCATTCCATTCCCAGCTGTCTAGACTCCCAAAATAATCAAACAGAAACTATATTATTTGAAACACCGCTTGGCCAATGACTTTAGCGTATTCCTACCAAGTGCTTACAAATTAAATTAACCCATTTCTATTATTTTATATTTTACCATGAGGCTCATGGCCTACCAGCAAGGTTCCAACAGGCGGCTTGCATCTTTCTCCTCTGGTGGCGCTATGGCATCTCTCTTTTTTGTAATTGATTTTTATTGAGCTCTACTTTTTTTCTCAGCTTCCCTAGCTGCCTCTCCCCTCCCCTTCAATTCTCTCCCAAGGTCCCCATGCTCCCAATTTACTAAGGACATCTTGTCTTTTCCTACTTCCCATGTAGATTGGATTAATGTATGTCTCTCTTAGGGTCCTCATTGTTGTCTAGGTTCTCTGGAATTTTGATTTGTGTTGGGAGCAGTGAGACCCCAAATCCTGAATTTCTTGTAATCTGATCTGAGTGCCTACAGCTGATCTGAGTTCCTGATAGCAGGAGAGTGGTTTCTGGTGGTTTGGCTGGGGCGTGGCTATCCCTATATAATCTGCCCCTGAACATAATAAAGGTGGCTTTTTTTTTTTTTTTTGAATTCAAGGATGACCCGTGTCGCAGTCTCTCTGTCTATTTGTGTTTGCGTATTTTAACCTCCAGCCCCCTGCCCGAAGCTCTGGAACTGGGTGCCAGTGCACAGAGCGCAGACACAGGGGCTCAGTGCGCGGCAGATTTGTAGGCTGGTTCTCTTTGCTTTATGTTTAAAACCCAATTATAAGTGAGTACATGTGATAATTGTCTTTTTGGATCTGGGTTACCTCACTCAATATGATGTTTTCTAGCTCTATTCATTTGCCCACAAATTTCCGGATGTCGTTATTTTTTCTGCAGTGTAGTACTCCATTGTATAAATGTACCAGATCATGACTCTGCCTTTTTTCTCCCAGGATTCAGTTTAGTTTTCCCAACCTAGCTCTACTTTGCCCTATCACAGGCCAATGCAGATTCTTTATTAATCAATGGTAATCACAGCATACAGAGTGGAATCCTACATCAGCTACTTCCTGAATAAATTATATTAAATATCTAATTACTGGGTATTCCTTATGGCTTCATGTTGATTTTGTAGTTATCACATCACAAACAAACATTAAAAATGCAAATATTGCATTCTTGTATGATAATAGTCAAATGAAATACAAAGAAATAGAATTGGGAAGATATGAGTTAGTAAAGTAAGGGTATTGACAGCCTGAGAATCAGAGATTAACTGCAGGTGTGGTCATTTGTATTTGTATTCCTAGTGATGGCAGATCAAAGAGGTTCCCAGGACTTATGATTCCCTAGGCTAGCATAAAATATGTGTCTTTGGTTTCTGTGAGAAAGTTTGTTTTAAAAAACAATGTGGATGGCTATTGATAAATGACACATTAGACTGACCTCTAGGTTTCATATACATAATGACGTATATGTAGCATATACCTATGAATAAGCAAATGCAAATACCTTCATAAAAACTAATCAAACACCACCAAAAAAAGCATGCAACTAAGTTGTTTCTGCTCTGTTATGATAAATATTAAGGGATAAATAACATTTTGGTAAGATAGATTTAAGAAAGTGTTGCTGATTTAATTTGAATGCAACTTAAATGGCCAATGAGTTAAATTATAAAAAGAAATTCTATGGAAAGATCCAGATATCAAATCTCACAAAAGCTGTAAGTTATATGGATGTAGGTGCTCAGGAAGTAATAACAAGGTCTAGAATCTCAAGTAATGCTATTTCTTTATGATAATATTATTTTTGAACCATAATCAAATACATAAGTACTAAGGAATTTATATATATATATATATGCATGTATTTCATAAATGAATGTTGTAAACAAAATAAAGAAGAGGATTTGAATTTTTATGTGAAATATTTACTCTAGTTTATACAAAGTCATACATTGTTATTCAAACTATCTAAATATTTACCTCCTTATTTTCATTAAAAATAAAATAATTAA
>NW_026069315.1:0-1673 GCF_014885135.2 Alexandromys fortis
GGGGGGGGGGGGGGGGGGGGGGGGGACGACGACGACGACGACGACGACGACGACGACGACGACGACGACTCCTTGTGCGGCAGCTAGGTAGGTGTGTAAGGATTTCCCCAAGGTTGAATAAATGGCATTTGGATGACCTCCTTTCAGGACCCAGGTCTCTTGTGTGTTCTTTCAAACCCCAGGCCCTTGCCCGGCTCGCCTACAGTACAGTGGCCTGCAAACTGTACCAAGAGGGTAACACAGAATCGGCCATACACCTTACCCTTTCAGCCCTCTTACCACAGCTTTCTTGGTGGTTTTTGGAAATAGATTCTCACTCTGTGGTCCAGACTGGCCTGCTGAGTCTCCTGGTGCTAGGATTAAAATTGTGCAACCTTCTTTTTTATATTTATATATTTTTAAAAGTGCATACGGAAGTGCAAATGCGTGTGTGCCCTGGGATGAGTGTGACTGTCAGAGGGTGGCTCCTGGGAGTCAGCTCTCACTTGCCCCCCATGGGGTCCCAGGGTTAGAAATTCAGGTTGTCAAGCATCTCTACCTGCAAAGCCATCTCAAGGGCCACATCTCATTTTTATCATATTTGATTTTTAAAAGTTTTTTTTAATGTGTATAGGTACTTTGTCTGCATGTATGTCTGTAGAACATGTGTGTGTCTGTGGAAGCCGGAAGAGGGAACTTGATTCCCTGGAACAGAAATCCCAGACAGTTGTGAGCTTCCCTGTGGGTGCTGGGAATCAAACCCAGGTCCTTTGAGTGAGCGCTCTTAACCACTGAGCCATTGTTCCAGTCCTGTATTTCATTTTTAAATTTAACTTTCATGCCTTTTTGTTTTTTCATAACCGACTCCATGAGAAGAATTTACTCTTACTAGCAATTAAGAATAATTCACATTATTCTGGAAATTGATGACAATTTCCAAATAGAGAAAAGCTGTTTTCAGCTCTTCCGACTGCCAGGTCAAGGTCAAGAGGGCACCCCTGAGCAGAGGGTAGAGTGCTGTGTGTGTGTGTGGGGGGGGAAATGAATGAGATGGCCTTCAGAGGCACAGGCATTTGAGGGCTTGTCTGCCCTTTGGTAGGATTAGAAGGTGTGGCCTTGCTGGAGGAGGTGTGTCACTGGGGGTGGGTTTTAAGGTTAAGTTCGCTTTCTCTGGGCAGCACTTGTGGAACAGATGTAAACACTCAACTACTGCTCCGTCACGGAGCCTGCTTGGTGTCTTTTTTTTTTTTTTAAGATTTATTTATTATGTATACAACTTTCTGCCTCCATTTATACCCACACATCAGAGGAGGGTGCCAGATCTCTTTACAGATGGTTTGGAGCCACCACGTGGTTGCTGGGAATTGAACTCAGGACCTTGAAAGAGCAGACAGTGCTCTTAACCACTGAGACATTTCTCCAGCCCCCGCCTGCTTGGTGTCTTAGGAGCTGGGACTTTATTCTACTATGCCCAGAGAAGATTGGAAAAGGATTCCATTTTTTGGTTTGAATAAAATTCCGGGGGGCTGGAGAGATGGCTCAGTGGTTAAGAGCATTGCCTACTCTTCCAAAGGTCCTGAGTTCAATTCCCAGCAACCACATGGTGGCTGACAACCATCTGTAATGAAATCTGGTGCCCTCTTCTGGCCTGCAAACATACACACAGACAGAATACTGTATACATAATAAATAAA
>NW_026069315.1:2773-8220 GCF_014885135.2 Alexandromys fortis
GTTTTTTTTTTTTTTTTTTTTCAAGACAGGGTTTCCCTGTAGCTTTGGTCCCTGTCCTGGAACTAGCTCTTGTAGACCAGGCTGGCCTCGAACTCCCAGAGAGCCGCCTGCCTCTGCCTCCCGAGTGCTGGGCTTAAAGGCATACACCACCACCGCCAGGCTAAATGGATTATTCTTATCAAACTACAGAGCCAAGCCGTAGGTGGTTCATTTCCCTGCCAGTTCCCGCTTACAGTTTCTCAGAGCTACACGCGGGTAAGAGACCGCCACCACAGGTGACACAGACTGCTCCGCCTCACTTGGGATCTCACCTCAGGCTCCTCTCACACTCCCGTTATAGCTCTTCCCGCAGACCCACGTGGTAGAAATGCAAAAAAGAGGGAAATCATGTGACTCAAAAACGGACTGGCGTTGAGGGCTCAGCCTTAGTTCACATCCCCAGAACATTCACAAAAAGGGCATGGCTGTACACACCTGCAGCCCAGTGACTGGAGGTGGCTAGGGTGACAGATGGGAACTGTCTGGCCTAGTTCCAGATTCAGTGGGAGACGACCTCAAGAGAATAAGGACTGGGATAGAGCTGGATGCACAACATCAATGTCCTCCTCTGGCCTCTGAGTGGATAAGTGGACACATATGCATGCATGTACCCCGCCCCCTGCACACATGCATACATGCACACACACATGCACACACACACACACACACACACACACACACACACACACTAGACTGGTCCAAGTGACCTATGCTTCTAGTCTCAACACCAGTTAGAAGCCGTGACCCCACAAAGCCTTTTGCTCTTTGGCTTCCAGAACAGCCTGTAGCTAAGCTCAGCAGCTGCTACAGAGACCTCTGTTGCCTCTGACCCTCGTGCACCCTCCATTTTCTCTGCTTTCCTGGGTCCCTCACACTTAAATTCCACAGGTTTCTCATGACTGAGAACCAGAGAGATTTAAGAACCAAGTCATGCCTGCCCCCACCTACTCAAGGTTCAGAGCCTGAGGCCTGACTGTGCTCACACCACCGCAGGCGGGGTTTCCTGCCGCTGTTCTGTATGTTCTGAGATGGAAGAACAGAACGTGGTTCAGCCGCTAGTGTGCTCGCCTGGCACGTATGAGGCCCTGGGTTCGATTCCCAGTGCTGAGTTAGCCGGGAGTGCTGGTGCACGCCTGTGGAACCAGGAAAGGATCAGCGGTTCACAGCCATCTTCAGTGACCTTCTAATGAACTGGGGGTCAGTCTTGAAGACATGAAACCTCGCCTCGGAAGGAAGGGCTCAGGCCCAAAACCCTGCGTGAGATACCTGAACCTGGCTCCCTCTGACTCCCAAACTACAACATCCTCTTGCTGGAGACAATTTGGCATGAATGACGAGTATCTTTCCAGGGGACCGGGGATGCCTCCCCGCACAGCCTTGTACCCAGAGCCACACACACCCCAGACTCATCTGATGAAAAGGGGAAGCCAGCTCTAATGACAAGGAGCTCAGAGTGTGCGTGTACCCTGGAAGGAGAAACATGTGGCCCAGAGAAATGAGATCCCGACAGACCAGAAGGCGTATGTGATTGGGGTTGGACACAGGCACGGGGGCACTGAAACTCCACCCCAGACTCCCACCCCTACCCCACAAGACAGAAGAGGTCAGACTGCTCTGTCTGGAAGACGCAGAACCTCGACGGCTCACATCACTGCGGGTCCTGGGAGGTGGAGGAGCTGCAAGCGGAGGCAGCGTCGTTTTCATTTCTTCCCACGTTGAGCATCACTAATCCAGAGGCCACAAAAGCTAAGCAGGGTCAGCCTGGTTAGCACCGTGATGGGAGATGACGGTGCAGAGCACAGACAAGCTGGGCTGTTACCATAAAACAGCGGTCTACTCATTGCAAACCGAGTAGCCCTCATCCAAAACGCTTGCGACTAGGCAAAGCCCTGGTTTAATCCCAAGTACAATTAATTAATTATAAAATTAAGTTGTTTTGGGGCTGGAGAGATGGCTCAGTGGTTAAGAGCACTGACTGCTCTTCCAGAGGTCCTGAGTTCAATTCCCAGCAACCACATGGTGGCTCACAACCATCTGTAATGAAACCTGGCGCCCCCTTCTGGCATGCGGGCACACAGGGAAGGAATGCTGTACACATAATAAATAAATCTTTAAAACAAAACAAACAAACAAACAAACCCTTCATGTCCCCATAATGGTTCTCACGAGATGTGACCCTAAAATCAATAAGTGGAGACCAATTATTGTAGTCTTCCTTCACTGAGAAGACTACCTTCCGTCTTCCTTTTGTCTTAGTGGATTGGTCCAGGAACTTCACGAACTTTAGGGCTGCCCCCACTGTCCGTGCCACAAAGGGCCCTCCACGCTGCTAGTTGGCCCACGGAGCATCCTGAATCCCACGTCAGCATCCTGAACCCCAGGTAAGAAGCTCCGCTTGGGACCTCAGACACCTTGCTGTCAGTCTGGGGATTCCACCCTGCTGCTGAAGAGCGGGGAGAAGCAGGAGGAGGTGGGAGGAGAGGAGCAGAGAGAAAGGAAGGGGCCTGCCTCGCCTCCGCCCCGCAATCCACTCCCATTGGCCAAAGGCTTCCTGGCCCCATCCTACCGCCCGCCTTCGGGCGCTGCTTAAAGTGTGCGGAGCAGGTGCCTGCAGTGGAGGACGAACTTTGCGAGATTTAGCGCAGTTCGCTGCACCCATTCATTGCCCAAAAGGTCCACCCTTCGGTCCGGCCCGCAGTCGTTGGGAAGAGGACCCAGGGACTGCAGCGGCCACTCGCGGGGCACTGGGGCCAGAGGACGGCCGGAGATCGCCGCTGACCCTAGTGGGCTGGGGAGGCGACGGCGGCTGCGTCCATGCAGCTGTGTGCCAGGGCATGGGGGCTGCGCCTGGGCCGCGGAGTCGGGGGCGGCCACCGCCTGGCTCGGGGCGCGGGCTTGAGTTGGGCGCCGCAGGGCCGGGACAGCAGCGGCGGCGGCGGCGGTGGCGGGGACCGCGGCGCGCCTGGGGCCTCGCGCCTCCTGGAGCGCCTCCTGCCCAGACACGACGACTTCGCCCAGAGACACATCGGCCCGGGAGACAAAGACCGGAGGGAGATGCTGCAGGCGTTGGGGCTGGCGGTAAGGGCCTCCACCCTCCATCCTGCCGGGGCCCAGCCCGCCGGGCCTCCGAACTCCCACCTTGCCTCTTGCGTCCCGGGCCCCAGCTTGGAAGCTCGCTCGCTCTTAATCTTGGTGTCTTCTTAACTTTTCTGCTGTTCCCTCTCTCCAAAAGTGAACTTTAAAAAATGTCCCGAACTCCAGACGAATTTTTGCAGGGAAATGAGGAAGACCCCCTACTTAAGAGTACATTAATCCGGTCAGTTTCAGTTACAGACTAAAATCGAACCCGGAGTGGCGGATTTACCGTCCGGCTCCCTCATTTTTTCCTCCAAAAATTTTTTCTGTTGTCTGAAGTTTCACTTTAAAAGAAATCCTAATTAGACTATTTAGATGAGGTTCTTACCAGCCTTTGGAAATGAAAAACACCGAGGTGGCTGGCTCCCTTAACTCTGGCGTTACAACTCCCGGTCCTGCTCACCAACTTGCGTTTTGTTTTGTTAATTTTAGAGCATTGACGAACTCATCGAGAAGACAGTCCCCGCCAGCATCCGTTTGAACAGACCCTTAAAAATGGAAGATCCTGTTTGTAAGTGGCCGGGAGGACTCCCTGGGGCTCCACTTGCTCTGGCTTTTTTGCCTTCTATAATCCCTGGTGGTCCGGCTTTGGGGTAGGATTGCTCGGGTCTGAAAATATACAGTTCTTTACAGGCCCCAACACGGTGGGCTTTCTCTTTCCGGGGAGAATCTATGCAGCCCCTTCGTGGTCTTTACCCCTGGGCTGCGGGGGCAGCTACCTACAAGCTTCCCGCAGGAAGGCCATGCAAAACACACGTGGAGTCCTCTCCACTTCATTCTGCCTCGTTCACCCCCACCGGAAGAAGGGCTTTGAGGTCTTTTGAGCTGGAAGTGTCTTTATCTCTGTAGGTCAGGTGAGACAGGAAAAAGGAATCACCTGAAGTCATGCATTTGGAAGGAGATTTAAACTTGTCAAAGTTCTTTGCTGTTCCGTCTCACATCTCCTCACCACCACTAGCCGTCCCTGGCACACGCACGTACACACGTACACACACACACACACACACACACACCACAACCCTATTGAAAGGAAGCAGTGCTTTATAAATTCCGAATGATTTTTCTAGAAAAGCACACAAATATGGTTTAAGCGTGATTAAGGCGTCTCGGGCTATATATAAACTTTCCTTTTTAAATTTTTTAAAGATCTGTCTGCATTTAGCTATGTGCACCACGTGGGGTGTCGGAGCTTCTAGAAAGGAGTTCCAGACAGTTGTGAGGTGCGATGTAGGTGCTAGGGGCCAAACCTGGGTCCTCCAGAAGAGCAAGGCGTGCTCTTAACTGCTGAGCCATCCCTCCAGCCTGCCTCAGGAGAAGTGTTTTTAATGGTCTAAATATTGTTCTTTGGGGGCAGTATTTTTATATGGTATTGAGTTTCCTCTAGTGGGAGAAGAATCTCGCTGTCAAGAGCGAGGTCAAAGCTGAAGAACTCTTTAAGAAAGACAAAACCTGGTTCTCACATCGGGGAGATATTTCTCTTTTACTACTGCAGCTGGTTTTTTTGTTTTGTTTTGTTTGTTTGCTGTTGCTTGTTTGGTTTGGTTTCTGTGAGAGGGAATTTTAGATGCAAATCTGATTTTGTTTTAAAAGATGACGTGAACCTGTTCTGGCTGCAGCTGGGGGATGCTGTGCCACAATTCTGCCTAGAACAGTGGCCCTTATCTAAGGGCAGGGAGCTTGCTCACAAAGAAAACCACCTTCGAGACCTAGCGATAGCCACAAGCTTCACCTATCAGTTTCCAGAAATCAGAATTCTGAGACATCAAATGTGGAAAAAAGGAAAAGGTTGGCTTGCTTTTTTGCAACAAGGACTTTCTTGCAGCTCAGGCTAGCCTCACTTGGGATTCCCTGGTCTTAACTCATATGTTCACCACAATGTGGAACAACTATTTATTTTTGAGCTAAACAGTTTTGTAGGTGTAATTTGTTTGTGTCTTTTTTAAAGATAGGTCTCTCTATATTGGACTAGCCATGTATAACAGCTAGGATTCAAGGAGTATATTAGTTGTGTATTTTGTTTTGTTTTCTTTTGTTTTTCAAGACAGGGTTTCTCTGTGTAACAGTTCTAGCTATCCTGGAACTTGGTCAGGCTGGCCTTGAACTCACAGAGATCCGCCTGCCTCCGGGTGTTGGGATTAAAGGCGTGCACCACCACCACCCAGCCTAGCTGTGTATTTTTTTTTTAAATATTTATTTATTTAATTAGGTGTACAGCATTTCTTCCATGTGTGCCCGCAAGCCAGAAGGGGTGCCAGTTCTCATTACAGATGGCT
>NW_026069316.1:0-1636 GCF_014885135.2 Alexandromys fortis
AGGAGATCCCCATACAACCCAGGATTTTTCCAAGAATAGAGGCTGCTTTCCACAAACTGAGAATAAGATCCTATTGCTGAAGACAGCACTTACACAATTCACTGAAAATGGAGAGGATGAACTGTTGCCTGCATAGAACCTTCTTCACTGTGTTCTAGTGTCTTTGGTACAGATACAGGAAGATACTCTGCACACAGCTAAAAGAGAAATGCAAACACCAATCTAGTTTCAAACCCTTTTATTTACAATCCTGTCCAAGATATGCTATGACAATTGTGGCATAACATTGTTTGAGAAAAACCATATTTAATTTTACTTAATGCCTACTACATGAGATGAAACTCATACCTGACAGTTCTTGGAGAGTGGAGAGCCCAGGGTTCCAGGCCAAAACAAATACTACTCTTCTGAAAAAAGAAACTAACAATAAAATGAGTTGAAAAGACATTCTGGTATATTCATAGACCGGTGCCCTGCCGCCATCATGATAGAAGCTTCCTCTTATTCATAGATCAGTGCCTTGCAGCCATCAAGAGAGAAGCTTTCTCCTATACCAGACGGGAAGAAATGCTGAGACTCATAGCCAGATAGTGTGAGAGACCTTAGAACATTCAGTCCTCAACAGGATGGATCCACCAAATCTCTCCCATCAGAACACAGGGTCCTGTGAAGGAGGAGGCAGAAAGAACCAGAAGCATGGAGGGCACCACACAAACAAGGCCCGCTTAATCAACACAATGTAAAGCCATATGGACTGACAGAGGGTGAGGCAGCCTGCACAGGACTAAAAGTTTGACAGAGAAAAGGGTTACAAAGCAGTGGCTCCATTTCACCGGACAGCAAGTCCCTTGAGAGAGTTACAGATTTTTCCTTGTCAACATCATGTACTCCCGATATTCATTTTCATTACCTTCTGCAGCATTCTCTCCGCAGCTTTGTCTCTTCAGCTTTGCCTTAACCCAAGAAAAAACCTTAGGGGAGGAGAAGGCGTTAAAAATACCTAAACATCTGCTCTCAGCCTCTCTATTATCACCAGCGAGGTTCTAAATCACCTTGTGTCTGATGACATTAAATCAAGGAGCACAGGAAAAAGAGGCCATGCCAGCACGCTGATAATGCAGCCACTGTACTATCTGCTTGGGTTACCTGTGTCACTTTCCATTTAAAGGGCACTAAATACAGCAATTTTGATAGAGGACAAGTTTGTATTAGTTATTCCACTTTTTGTTGTCTTGTCGGTAACAGCAATTAGTTTATAATAGCAACTACAGCATCACAAGCATCTGACATATTTTCTTTGAATTCATTTCATTGTGTTGGCTCTTTATAATTTCATTTTGTTCTCTTAAAAATAGAACATAAGATTGCACATATTAAAAATCTCTCAGACTGAGCCTCGAAGAATTTCAACCCTGGTATAGTTAGATAGATATGATTTGTTTGGTTTTGTATGTTTAGGATAATTGACTAATACATTTTCAGTCCTTTTCCTGAATTTTTAAATTTTCTTTTTTTTTGCTTTTTTACTAAAATTTATTTTCAATAGCTACATAAAACATCATGTGTATTAATGGATTAGCAGGTGGAGTTTCAACATGCATATGCCCATGTATGTGTGTGTGTGTGTGTGTGTGTG
>NW_026069316.1:5667-8305 GCF_014885135.2 Alexandromys fortis
TTTGCAAATGATAATAGAGGTTATTAGTAAATTATTATTTGGACATTAGAGGAGGATGGGGAGGAGACAGCTGTGTGGAAATAAGAAAGTGGTATACCCTAGGGAGTATACCCAGGGCAGAGGCATGGAACCTCATGACTCAAGTATTAAGGAAACCCCTGTAGTTCGTGAATGTCATCAGAAGCAAAAATAGCAAGAGAGACTTAATGTTTGGCTGGATTTTGTGATTCTACATATAACATATCACATAAAGGCTTCATGATAATCACCTTACAATTGTTAGAAAGAAATGCCACTGAAGAAACCTTAACTGGGGATCAACATAATTGACAAATGTATCCCTTAACATACATATTTACACACTGTTAATATATATTATATATTATTTATTATATATATTGTTGAAAATAGAGTAGATGTGTCTACAAGGTTTGGGGTAAAATGAAGCATAGAGTATGGTGAATTGAGAACCACTAAGATGAATTTGGCTATATCCAAGCTAAAATATAATTACAGCTGGAAAAGATTCATAAACATGGGACTTAATTAGAAATTCTCTCATATTATTGGCATATAGTGATGACATAACCTAATGTTTACTATGAATGAGATATTTGTGAGACAAAATGTGTAAGCAAAAATGAATATTGAGATTTGTCCTG
Source organism: Alexandromys fortis (assembly GCF_014885135.2). Classification (NCBI taxonomy): domain Eukaryota; kingdom Metazoa; phylum Chordata; class Mammalia; order Rodentia; family Cricetidae; genus Alexandromys; species Alexandromys fortis. The sequence continues at coordinate 6,330 of NW_026069316.1, forward strand.
GGTGATTTAAAGTTAATTTTTTTTTTAAATTCTTTTTGGTTTTTTTGAGACAGGGTTTCTCTGTGGCTTTGGAGCCTGTCCTGGAACTAGCTCTATAGACCAGGCTGGTCTCAAACTCACAGAGATCCACCTGCCTCTGCCTCCCGAGTGCTGGGATTAAAGGCGTGCGCCACCATCGCCCGGCTAAAGATAATTTTATATTTATCAATTCCTAATTGTTATTTAGTGGATTTCTGAAGTAGACGAGTGGATACTGACTTAACACAGTAGGACAAGAGAGATAACCAGTTATCAAGTAAATGATAAAGATATTAAGAGTATTAAGACCATAAAAGTGGTTAACATCTTGAAAACTGCTGATAACATCTTGAATGCCAGGGAATGAAGGTGCTATAGAGATTACTCTATGAACAACTTGGAAAATAGGGTAACCAAGGGGAAGACAGTCAACCTTCATGACGAATGAGGAGGAATCAAAATTAAGACTGAAGCAAGCCAAGAGCATGTGGGAGACTGCAGTGAAGCAGAGAGAGGAAGTGAGAAGTATCACCAAAGCTGCTGTAGAAATGACATCGTTGTGACAGCAGATGAGGCTAGGTTTCAACTGCGACTCAGACTAATGTGAAATAGAGGACATGAGTGATGTGGCTTTGTTTAAAGTAAACAACTGTTGACAGGAGACTATGCTGCAAAGGAGGATAAATCCAAACATGCATGGTACTCAGAAAGACTTTCAGGGTCAGTAGACTTATTTAAATGACTAATTTCATAATCTTTATCAGAACAATTTAGTAAAAAGATAAAATATGATACTGTAGAAAAGGTAACAATAGCTGTTGAGCCAGTGAATGGTGTGATTATAGCTACACCTACTAAAAAGGAAAATGGGAAATTGTCTGTTGACTCCCTGAATGTAGATAATTCTTAAGTAAATGTAAAATTAGGATCCTGCTGAAGTTCTACTTGGAACACTTCATCTTGCAAAAAGTAGAAATCGAGGCTATCATTTGATACAAATATCAAAGAAGAAGGCATCAAATGCTGGGGGAGATATTAGATAAAATGTCACTGTTGCCTTGGACCACAGGAGATAAAGTATGGTTAAGGGGCTATATGTGATTGCCAGGAAGTATTGGAGACACTGTAAGACCTAAACCATTTGCATATGAATTTATAGTGAAGTGGGCAGTTAAGAACTTTGTTTTTCTATGTTAGTGTGCACCAATTTCAGACTCATAAAAGGCATAAATTTGGATCAAACAAGTTTCAAATTCACCAGGTAAATACACAAAATTAGAGCAAGGTTGGAACTAGAAATATGAACAGAATTAGAACGATTAACTATATGTTTTAAGATCAGGGCAAAAGTATCAAAGATGCGAGCTACAAGAAACATTAAATAAAATTAATGACTTAGGAAGTGGGGAACAGAGAATGCTGTGTTCAGAAAACCAAGTAAAAACAATAAAAGGAAGGAACTGATACTGTGAAGGGCTATGCTCCTTGGTAATATTAAGTTGTTGATAAGAACATGTGAGTACATTTCTAAGGTAGACTATAGACAAGATAAATAGAAGGGAATTAAAGAAGCATGCACAGGTGCTAGTGCATTCCTGTGAACTCATTGAAATCACTAATGATTAAGTCTTCTGTCTTGTCAAAAGATTCACAGTGAGCAAAAACCGTCTTGATGAGAACTCTTTCAATAAATGTGCTCCAAGATAACTTGAAGAGGGGAGGGGCCTTCAATACACATGAGAAATCAAAATGAGCATTTTAAGAAGACAGGGTGTAGAATTTTATAAAATTCATAGACTATCAAATTTTTAGCAGAATAATTCCCAACTCATAACCACACACACCATAACACACACACACACACACACACACACACACACACACACACATACACACTACCTTCCATCACCCAGGAGATCACTGAGGAGGTCTTATAGAAGGTCTTATAGGTTTTTATT
>NW_026069317.1:0-3898 GCF_014885135.2 Alexandromys fortis
ACAGATTTTGCTCTCACCATCAGCAATGTCCAGGCTGAAGACCTGGAAGATTATTACTGCCAGCAGTGGTATAGCTATCCTTCCACAGTGCTTCATCCTCCAACAAATACCTTTTCTGTGAGTCTCGCCAGCTGCCTGCATCATGGACATCCCTGGATCTGCACATTTCCCCTTTCTGCCTGAGAGTTTGTTTAATTGAAACTCTGATAAAAACATTTATGGACCTCAAAGAATATAATATGTTCAATGTCTCTTATGTCTTTTAATATAAAAATTTATACAAAAATGCAAAGGAGAACACAGTATTATCTTTATGTTCCTTCTATAACCACAATCTTTTTTCCTTGACTATGAGGGATTTATCTTTTTCTAGTTCTGCTGTTCTGGTATCCATCATAAGACTATTTGGGCTGAATTGATGATGACAAACTGTATTTCAGTTTGAAAGCTCTAGGAAAGAGTGGTACCTGCCTTTGGTAGATTCCAGAATCCTTTCTTACTTCCTTACTTGCTTCTATTTCTTCCATTTTACGTCTACTTTCTATTAAATTTTATGTGACCAAGTACATTTTCTTTGTACATGTGACTGTGCATTTGTATTTGTGCATGTAGGTATATTCATCTTTCTAGGTGCTCTTGTGACATGGCATAGCTATTGAGATCAGAGGACAACTTTGACTTGATTGTATACAACATTTAGGTTCCGGCAATCAAACTTAGGATTTACATAAGACTTGGTGGCTAGCAAGAGTCTTGTCATATATACCATGTTGATACCCCCAAAATTATGTTAATTCCTTGTACAAAATTTTCTTAAAAATGTTTTCCCAATATATCACATATTTTGATCATATGTACTAACCTTTTCCATTTTGCCTTCTCCTACTTGCTATCTTTTCATCCCCAGTGTATATATTACTTTTAATTCTGTCTCTCATGCATATATATTCACCTTAGCCCCCCAAATACCTTCATAGAATCACATACATGTACATTATTAAAATATTATGCACACAGAAAAAAAGAAAGACCATCTCAACCATGAGAGCTAAGACAAAATGTTAATATCATTAGAGGGATAAATAATTATCAGGAAAAGAGATATTAGTATGTCCAATACTATAAGCCAAAAACTCCAATATAGTTAAGTAGTGGGGGAAATGGAAAACAAATAACAATCTAAAACACAACAAAACCCTATCAAAATGATAGTAAATAATAAACATTTATTAATAATCTTATGTGACCCCAATTAAGGAAGAATGATGCACATATTTTTATACTAGGTTGAAATGCTCTTTCCAGCTGTTTTCTTGAAGAAACACATATAACTGGGAAGAGTACATTAAGTGATGGAAGCAAATCTACAAAGAGAATGGGGGCCCCACACCAAGCTAGCATAGCTTTGTTGACATCTGTTACATTAGAATTTGAACAATGCTCAATCGAAAGGAAATGAGTCACCAAAAGTACACAACAGCTTCAAATACATACACATCAAACTTTGGGATTTTAGTTTTTTTTAGAACAAACTTGGGTAGATGCTGGGAGGCCCTTTTGGTAAGGAGTTGCAACTATCATGGCCTGTCAGAACTCTCCAAACTTGAAAACATGAAAGATCCCTCTCCTAATACCTCTTTCCGGTGAAAGATGCCCTGTTCTCTACCTGGATTTATTTGGAGACTGTCTCTCGGACCGGAACCCTGACCTATCTCTATATGAGTCTTGAGAAAGTTCCCTGCAGAAGCTTCAATCCTGTTATCCTAACGGTAATTTGACATTGTGCTACGGATTTTTGATAGGGCTTTGCTTTCACAGATGATAACCTAGACTTGCACTAGAAACTTTATGACAGGATCACGCTGTTTAATACAAATTATATCATGCATCAGCCACTGTTCCTATTCTTTTTATCTCCATTCACTTTGGAATAAAGTTGTTCTGCCTCACTGAAACAAACTCCCAGAGGCTATTTACCTTGTGTTCATAGTATATGCTCTGTGTTACCACTTTTACCCTTTTGTACTGGTGAATTTGTAGCCAATAGACCAAAATGAAAAAGGGGTATGTTTTTTATCAATTCTGATTGCCCTTTTAAGGAGAGATGACTTTAACACCCCTGGAAATGTTGCAAACCAAAGAAACAGAAATAACATAACCAGACTTATTGTAGGAAGTCAGGACTTTCCAGATATCAAATAAAGAATAAAAAAGGGGAAAAAGTAAGAGATGAGAGATCAGTTTCCATGATTAACATAAGGAACCTACTAATTCTTGCAAATGAAATGTAAGAACACATTAAGGGGAATGTAAACAGTAATGAAGTTGGCTTCAAATTCAAGGATGAAAGGGTGGCTCAAACACAAAAATACTAACTCAAATTCAGCAGAAAAGTACTTAAGAAGATGAAATTCTGTCATTATCTTGGTAAGTGTTGAACACTTCTTTAAGCTAAGAATAAATCCCAGAATGAGCCAACAGTAGTAGGATGTTTCCTGATTATAGTTAGGAATAAAGGGCACTGTAATGGACATGTGCAGCCCTGTCAGCAGCTTCTCTTGGAAGAAGGCAGAATACTTGTTTTCTGTTGTCAGTACTGAGATAGAAAATATAGACTCTTCATTCCATGTTGGAACATGTCATTACTGAGACAGATGTTTTCAGTTACACATTAAACTGACCTTTAGCCAGACCATCTTGATCAAACAAAACCACAAACAACGAACAGACAACAGGTGGCTCACAATGTTCTATGAACAGTATGAAGACACAGGACCACTATGATAGGTTCTTTGAGGAAGTCTTCACTGATGTGGAACAAAAGTACTGGCTGAGAAGAATGTTTTCAACAACCTGGGGTCCCATCTGGTAAGGAACATGCATGCCAAGATTTCCTAGAAGATAATGAGGAAGCTATGAAGAAGTTGTATGAGCCTTATTTTAATAGGCAACTGATCCACTCACATATGTCCTGAGTGTCTAACTTCAGAAATGCCTGTAGTGTAGTCTGCACTTCAAAATGGGAGAGTGCACAAAAGAGGTGTCTGCAGTTTCCTGTCTCTGAAGCATCTTCGGAGAGCTAAGGGAGCTGTGTGGGTGACAGTTCAAGAAGCATGATCTAGGTACCAAACCCTTGATCTGCATTATTGATCCAGGTACCAGGACCTTGTAGCAGAAGACATGGTGAAACATGAGAGAATGACAGATCCAAGCAATTATGAACTAGGCTTTTTTTTTTTTTACTGTGTTTATTAGATAGTGTTGTAGGTGACTGACAAGCTAGTTCAAAATGGGATTAAAAAACAAAAATGAGTCTATTTAAACTGTTCACCTGGTCTTGATTTAAGACTCTCTTACCTGTCCCAATGGAATTGAATCAAAGACCCAGATATTAATTAACACACACCTATGAAGACCTGATTTTTGAAAAAAAAAAAAAGCAAAAATTTTACAATGGATAAAAGAATGCATCTTCAACAAATGCTGCTGGCATAACTGGTTGTCAACATGTAGAAGAATGAAAATAGATCCATATCTACGACCATGCACAAAATTCAAGTCAAATGTATTAAAGACCTCAATATAAATCTGACCACAGTAAACCTGATAGAAGAGAAAGTGGGAAATAGTCTCCAATGCATGGGCTCAGGAGACCACTTCATAAATATAACCCCAGTAGCAGAAACACAGAGAGCAACAATAAAGAAACTGGACCTGCTCAAACTGAGAAGCCTTTGTAAAGCAATGGATAGAGTCACTAAGACAAAATGTAGGCAGCCTACTGAGTGGGACAAAATATTCACTAATCCCACATCAGATATACAACTGATCTCCAAAATATATAAAGAACTCGAGAAATTAGACATCAAAATTCTAAATAACCCAATTAAAAAATGGG
>NW_026069317.1:8488-9397 GCF_014885135.2 Alexandromys fortis
AACAAAATACTGGCAAACCGAATCCAAGAACACATTAGAAAAATTGTCCATTATGATCAAATAGGCTTCATCCCAGAGATGAGGGCTGGTTCAACATATGGAAATCCATGAATGTAATCCACCATATAAATAAACTGAAAGAAAAAGAAACCATATGATCATTTCATTAGATGCTGAAAAAGCATTTGACAAAATTCAACATCCCTTCATGATAAAAGTCTTGGAGAGATTAGGGATACAAGGGTCATACCTAAATATAATTAAAGGTATTTACAGCAAACCGACAGCTAACATCAAACTAAATGGAGAGAAACTCAAAGCCATCCCACTAAACTCAGGAACACGACAAGGCTGTTCACTCTCTCCATACATTTTCAATATAGTGCTTGAAGTTTTAGCAATAGCAATAAGACAACATAAGGGCATCAAGGGGATTCGAATTGGAAAGGAAGAGGTTAAACTTTCATTATTTGCAGATGATATGATAGTGTACATAAGTGACCCTAAAAACTCCACCAAAGAACTCCAACAGCTGATAAACACCTTTAGTAATGTGGCAGGATACAAGATCAACTCCAAAAATTCAGTCGCCCCCATATACAAAAAGGATATGGAAGCAGAGAGGGAAATCAGAGAACTATCACCTTTCACAATAGCCACACACAGCATAAAATATTTTGGGGTAACTCTAACCAAGAAAGTGAAACATCTATTTGACAAAAACTTTAAGGCATTGAAGAAAGAAATTGAAGAGGATACCAGAAAATGGAAGGATCTCCCTTGCTCTTGGATTGGGAATATCAACATAGTAAAAATGGCAATTCTACCAAAGTCAATTTATAGATTTAATGCAATCCCCATCAAGGTCCCATCAAAATTCTTCACAGATCTTGAGAGGACAATAATCAA
>NW_026069318.1:0-3877 GCF_014885135.2 Alexandromys fortis
TTCCAGATAATATTTTGCCTTTTGCTGAACTCTGCAGGTTCTGAGTGCATGTGGTACTCATACACATTCAGGCAAATACTCTTATGCATAAAATAATATAAGCAGATATTTAAATAACATCTGAGTTACAAAAGCTTACCACAAAGTGTTTCTCAAGGTATTGAACTTCTCCCAGTGCCATGGACAACTTCTCATTGCCTACAAGATTAAGGACTCTCAACTATTTATCCAGCAACGTGTCTGTCTGCGTGCTGACATGGTCCCTGATATGATGATAAAGGAGTAAATCTCTGAAACTGTAAGCTGCATTTTAATTAAATGCTTTCCATTAAACAAGTTGCTATGATTATGATGTCTCTTCACAGTAATAGAAACCCTAACTAAGCCATTTGGCACGAGGGACTGGAACACTGCCTTAATAATCCTGACCATCTCACATATGAACATCGATGCAAAAATTTTCAATAAAATACTGGCAAACTGAATCCAAGAACACATCCAAAAATTATACATTATGATCAAGTAGGCTTCATCCCAGAGAAGCAGGGCTGGTTCAACATACACAAATCTATCAATGTAATCCATCATACAAATAAACTGAAGGAAAAAACCACATGATCATTTCATTAGATGCTGAAAAAGCATTTGACAAATTTCAACACCCCTTTATGACAAGGGTCTTGGAGAGATTAGGGACACAAGGTTCATTACTAAATATAATAAAAGCAATATACTGCAAACAAACAGCTAACATCAAATTAAATGGAGAGAAACTCAAAGCCATTCCACTAAAATCAAGAACAAGACAAGGCTGTCCTCTCTCTCCATACGTCTTCAATATAGTGCTTAAAGTCTTAGCAATAGCAATAAGACAGCATAAGGAGATCAAGAAGATTCGAGTTGGAAACAAAGAAGTCAAACTTTCATTATTTGCAAATGATATGAGTGTGCATAAGTGACCCTCAAAACTCTACCAGAGAACTCCTATAACTGATAAATACCTTCAGTGATGTGGCAGGATACATGATAAACTCAAAAATATCAGTAGCCCTTCTATACACAAAGGATAAAGAAGCTGGGAGGGAAATCAGAGAAACATCACCTTTCACTACAGCCACAAATAGCATAAAGTATCTTGGGGTAACACTAACCAAGAAAGTGAAAGATCTATTTGACAAGAACTTTAAGGCATTGGAGAAAGAAATTGAAGAGGATACCAGAAAATGGAAAGATCTCCCATGCTCATAGATGGGTAGGATCAACATAGTAAAAATGGCAATTCTACCAAATGCAATCTATCAATTCAATGCAATCTTCATCAAGATCCCAACAAACTTCTTCACAGAACTTGAGAGAACAATAATCAACTTAATATGGAAAAACAAAACAAAACAAAAAAACAGGATAGCCAAAACAATCCTATACAATAAAAGAACTCACAGAGGCATTACCACCCCTGACTTCAAACTCTATTACAGAGCTACAGTAGTGAAAACAGCTTGGTATTGGCACAAAAGGAGAGATGTTGTCCAATGGAATTGAATTGAAGACAAGGATATTAACCCACAAACCTATGTACACCTGATTTTGGACAAAGGAGCTAAAATTATACAATGGAAGAAACAAAGCATCTTTAACAAATGGTGCTGGCATAACTGGATGTCAACTTGTAGCAAGGTCCAAATCAGGAGCAGAAGGAGAGAGAGCACAAGCAAGGAACTCAGGACCGCGAGGGGTGCACCCACACACTGAGACAATGGGGATGTTCTATCGGGAATTCACCAAGGCCAGCTGGACTGGGTCTGAAAAAGCATGGGATAAAACCGGACTCGCTGAACATAGCAGACAATGAGGACTGCTGAGAAGTCAAGAACAATGACACTGGGTTTTGATCCTACTGCACGTACTGGCTTTGTGGGAGCCTAGGCTGTTTGGATGCTCACCTTACTAGACCTGGATGGAGGTGGGAGGTCCTTGGACTTCCCACAGGGCAGGGAACCCTAACTGCTCTTTGGGCTGATGAGGGAGGGGGACTTAATTGGAGGAGGGAGAGGGAAATGGGAGGTGGTGTATGGGAGGAGGCAGAAATCTTTAATAAATAAAAAAGAATGAAAATAGATCCATATCTATCACCATACACAAAACTCAAGTCCAAATGGATTAAAGACCTCAATATTAATCTGACCACACTGAACCTGATAGAAGAGAAAGTGGGAAGTAGTCTGCAACATATGGGCACAGGAGAACACTTCCTATGTAGAACCCCAGTAGCACAGACAACAAGAGCAACAGTTAATAAATGGGACCCCTTGAAACTAACAAGTTTCTGCAATACAAAGGACACTGTCATTAAGACAAAAAGGCACTCTAACGAATGGGAGATCTTCACCAACCCTGCATCAGACAAAGCTCTGATCTCCAAAATATATAAAGAACTCAAGAAAGTAAACATTGAAACTCTAATAACTAAATTAAAATTTGGGGTACTGAACTGAAAAGAGAATTCTCAGCAGACTAAGTTCAAATGGCCAAAAGACACTTAAGGTCCTATTCAATCTAAAGTTTCTTAGCAGTGGTTGTTTGTTCATTTGTGGGGTAGTTAATACAGATATTAAAGGACACAGAACTACTACCTGCCCAAGCTGTTGTCTTTGGATATCTGCGAATATCTTAAGCTGAATGCTTTATGACTGGACCCAAATGCCTGTTGGAAAAGATAATTGCAGACCTGGCAGTGGGAAACTGTTCTGAATTAAGTAATTAATGTCCAAATATATAACAGAAAGGGAGTTTAGGTAAAGCAAAAAATCTACAACATAGGACAGTCACTTATTCACAAAGCATTAATGCCAGAAAGCCTTGCCTTTTCAAATTCCTTGGTTTCAAAAAGTCACTTGTGAAAAGACAGATGAGCAATTACTGTATAATATTGAGGCTTTTAACACCATTGGCCTCCTTTTGTTGTCTTATTGGTCTAGCTATAACTTTGAGTACTATATTAAATAGATATGGAGAGAGTGGACAGCCTTGTCTTGTTCCTGATTTTAGTGGGATTGCTTTGAGTTTCTCTCCATTTAGTTTGTTGTTGGCTGTTGGCTTCCTAGAGATTGCCTCAATTGGAAGAATAATCAATGCATGTATCTAAAATTACCCCAAACACAGAAGGGTAGAAAGCAGTATTAGAATTCTTTCAAGAACATAATGAACTATATGGCATGACCAGAAACTAGTAGTTCTAAACCAGCAAGACCTTAACATTCCAACACAGATGAAGTAGAAGAAAAATACATTAAAAATAATTTTATGAAGATGATAGAAGACCTTAAAGAAGAAGTGAAAAATTCTTATAAAGAAAGGGAAGAAAATATAAAGAAAAAAATGGAAGAAATCAATAAATCACTTAAAGAAAGCCAAGAAAAAAAAATATACAGGTGAAGGGAATAGTTCAAGACTTCAAAATTGAAATAGTGGCAATAAAGAAAATATAAATTAAAAGAATTCCTAAAATGGAAAATCAGTGTAAGTCAACAGGAACCACAGATGCAAGCATAGAATGCAAGAGGAAGAGACAATTTCAGATATCAAAGATGCAATAAAGGAAATATTTTCATTGGTCAAAGAAAATGTTAAATCCAACAAATTCCTACTACAAACTATCCAGGAAATCTGTAACACCATGCAAAGACCAAAACTACGAATAATATGAACAGAAGGAGAATAACTCCAGTTAAAAGGCACAGAAAATATATTCAACAAAATCATATATGAAAAATTTCCCAACCTAAAGAAGGACATGGCTATGAAGGGACAAGAAACTTACAGAACATGAAGTAAACTGGAAAAAAGAAAAAAACCCTGGCCCAACCCCAAACACATA
>NW_026069318.1:5795-8118 GCF_014885135.2 Alexandromys fortis
CCGCTTGGCTAGCTTATGCCCGAAAGAACAACACACAAACTGTATTCATTTAACTGCTTGGCCCATGAACTCTAGCCCTTACAGGCTAATTCTCGCACCTGGACTAGCCCATTTCTAGTAATGTGTGTAAGCACCCGAAGGTGCGCTTACCGGGAAGATTCTAGCCTCCATCCATCATGGATCTGAGCTTCATGCGTCTGCCTCAGAGCGCAGAGCGTCTACCTGGGAGGGCTGAGCATGGCGTCTCTGCTCTCCGGGAGCAGAGCAGAGTCTGACCTCACTTCCTCTTCCGCCCAGCATCCTATTCTGTTTACTCCTCCCACAAATGCTTTAACCTATGAGGCCAAGCAGTGTGTTTATTACTTAACCAATGAAATCAACAGATTGATATATGACACTCCCACATCAATAAATAGTTGAGAGTCCTTAATCTTGCAGGCAATGAGAAGTCGTCCATGGCACTGGGAGATGTTCAATACCTTGAAAATCACTTTGTGGTAAGCTTTGTAACTCAGATGTTAGTTAAATATCTGCTTATATTATTTTATGCATGAGTGTTTGTCTGAATGTTTATGAGTACTACATGCACTCAGAACCTGCAGAGGCCAGCAAAAGGCAAAATATTATCTGGAACTGGAGTCATAGGCAGTTTTACACTTCTGTGTGGGTGCTGGGAACCAAATCTGTATCCTCTGTAATAGCAGCAAGTGTGCTTAACCATTTTCAAAACCACAACTCAGTGTGTTTTAAAATTCTGATAAATTTAAAATCTTCCTAAAATGAAATCCTAGTTATAATTGTACTAAAGTTAGTAATGAGAAGTGGCCTAAGGCTTTTGAAATATCATAAAGATTTCTATTTTTTTCTCTGTGGATTCAGTTGAGAAATTAATTCACATCTAACAAAGTTTATATAAATCTGTTCACTTTAACTTCTGACAAAATTTCCAATTGAGACAGCAGTGATGGGCATGGATACAATTCAGGCAGAATCCATCAGACAGATGCTTATTTGCAATAAGTTTTCTCTGGGGCTCCAGACTAGAAGAGCATTTGGAGAGTCACAAGTTACTGCTTTTACAGGATGCCTCAACTGTGTAGACAAAGGACACTAGGAGTTTCTATGGTTTTTTACACTGGGGCAGAACATATACTGATTCACTGCAAGCTGACCTGACTCCACTATCTTGGTTCCAGGAATAGAGCCTCTGATGGTGGTGGAAAAAAAAATTATCTGCGACCTCTGTTAGGGTGCTTGTATCAGAATGGTGAAAGGACTGGAGAAAAGCCTTACTCGAATGCATATAAATAAAATCATACAGAAATGATGCAAAAACCAGACTAATGTATGAAATTCTCAAAATATTAAAAACAAAACATAAACAAATAAAATATAAAGCTTTAGCACCCACAGGGAAGCAATATTAAGGCTGTGCACACTGAAAACAACATCGTGGCTAACTATTGGAAGACATTTGGCAAAAATGCTTATCCAGTATCCACCTTTTGTTGGCCTTGGAGACTCCAAACCTGCAATGTGGACAGGCCTGGCCTGAATTTTAAATCATTTTGAGATTCATATTAAACTAAGATGAGGACCAGAAGTTTCAGTGGATGGAAATCAAGAATTATTGGAAATAAAAAAGTTTTTGAGTCTACAATTTAATGCCATTGGATGCCTCAGGGATTCTGCAAACATCATGTATCTGGGGGCTTGCTTGAGTCTTAGTCAAGGCTCCATTGAGCCTAATTTAAATGATATTATTTGCTCCTGGGTCTTCCAACATCTATGTTCATAGGTGATATTTTTTTTTTTGTGATGCATTAATCTCTTTTACACTTTGCTGACACTAAAGAAGGTCAGAAAAATGGCACCAACATGTGATATGGAGTGGAATTAGCATAGGGCAAAGATGACTCCTCCCTAGATGTCACCTTCAGACCAACTCATAGGTGAGAATGGCTCTCCTATTCCTTCTATTTCATGTGATACTAAGAAACTTAAAAATAAAAAATAGAACAAGTTACTGAAGAAAAGGCATGATAAAGATTTGAAGTATGTTTTGGATTGTCCTATAAATTCTGAAAAGAATCTAGTTATACAGTAAGAAAACAAAACAGGTAAAATGCTCAACAACTTCAAATAAGAGCAGTTTGGATTAAGGGAGTTGTTGGAGTAGAATTAGTATCAACATGTAGCAGAGAAAATATTCTGCATTGAAGGTCATTATAAAACAACAAAATAGGGTCACTACAAGTGAGAACATAAGTATGATGTCTGAAATTTGCAGTTGATACTCAATTGCTTAATTTGATTGTGTAAT
>NW_026069319.1:0-3191 GCF_014885135.2 Alexandromys fortis
TCGCGGTCCTGAGTTCCTTGCTCGTGCTCTCTCTCCTGGTGCTCCTGATTTGGACCTTGAGATTTCAGACCGGTGCTCCAATGTGGGTCTCTGTCTCTGTCTCCTTTCATCGCAGAAGGCTACTCTTAACTGTCAACCTGACCCAAGCTAAAATGCCCTGAGAAAGAATCTCAACTATGGATCGTCTAGATCAGGTCTGCCAGTGAGCAGGGCTGTGGAGGACCATCTTGGTTGCCCTAATTTCCGGAGTTTAGGCTTTGGACTTTGAGAGAGTAGAGAAAGCAAGTGAACACAACATGTATCAGTATTTATTCTTTCTTTGCTCTTTTTAAAAGCACACTTTAAGGATTTATTTTACTTTTACTTGTGGGTCTGGAAGAGTGTGTTCACGTGAGTTCACACGCCCACAGAAACATCTGCTCTCTTGGGGCCTGAGTTACAGACAGTTGTGAGCCACCTGATGTGGGTGCAGGGAACTGAGCCAGGGTCCTGTGCAAGAGCAGTATGTGCGCTTAACCATGGAGCTGCCTTTCAATTCTCCCTTTGCTCTCTGAATTCGATGTGACTAGCTGCCTCAAGTTCTTGCTTGACTTCCCCACAATGATGGATTTGAGACCTGGAACCGTAAGCCAAATAAGCCCTTTCTCCCAAGATGCTCTTGGTCAGGAAATTTTATCCCAACAGAAATGAAGTTAGGTAGTTAGCCTGTAAGATGGGTGGATTAGTGCTGACCTCAGACCTCATGATGCTCCACTCTAGGTGTGACTGTGCTGATATTCTTACTGTGAGCTGCCTCATCCTGGCCCCGGGAGAAGTGTTGATCTGTGATGTGCAGACCACTGGTGATTGGACCTGTTGTTTGAAACCAAGGATCCAGCAAGCCTTATCAGATCGTGCTATCAAGATCTGAAATAAACTTTTCTGTCTGTGTGGTTCTAGGGTTATACATTGCTGATGTTGCTAAAAGATAAAGCTTATAAGTCATTTTCTATAGATCAGGGAACATAAGAGGAATAGAAAATGCATTCAGACAACTAAGTGTGTAATATAGAAAATTTTATTCATTTTTGAGACAGGGTCTCTCTACATAGCCCTGGCTACCGTGGAAATCACTATGTAGATCAGGCTGGGTAGAGACCTACTACCTCTGTCTCCCTAGTCCTGGGATTAAAGGCATTGTGACACCGTGTCTGGCAGAATGTACTAAATTTTAAGTATGTAACAAGGGTGCTGTTTTTTTTTTTTCATCTTAATTTTTGAAATTTAATTGTTTTAATTTGCATTGACACTCTTTCAGAATAATTGTTGAAGACATTTTAGTATTTTGTCAAATTTAACTAGCCACAAATATGATACATCACTATCATCATTTTATTGTGGGGCAAATTTTTGTTTGTCAACCCCTTGCAGCTCCTAGATGGGAAACAGCTGCAGAGACAGTCGTGGATTGGGGTGAGCTGAACAGACAAGGTGAGAATGGCTGGCGAGGGACTAGTGGTCCTGTTCTCCTTGGCAAGGAACGGGGAACCTCAGCCTGAAAGCCACAACTCAGTGATCAGCGGGCAGCTCAAACTGCGGCTTCTTTTGCCGTACACTTTTCTACATTTGGGACTCAGAACTGGAAAACTCAGGGCCAGCGGACATTCCCTGCAGCCCCCCCCCCCCGCCCCTGAGCACTTGGAGAGATCAGAACACTGCTATGGCTCCTCCACAGGTAGACCCAAGTGCTTGGCCTGATTCCCCCACAATAGTATACTTGGGTGACACCCCTTGGCTTAGTCATTCACTGCCCAAGGTTTACAGTGTCCAGAGTGAATGAGCGCCCGCTTCATTCACAAGGTGAAGTTGTGGCTTCTGCTGTAGGAAGAAGGGAACCCTCTAAAGAGATTGTAGTCCTGAATTCTGTACTCCAGCCTCAGCGCTGGTTTGAACAGGATTAGACAGAAAGGGGCTCTAACTTCCACTGACCACTCTTCCACCTGGCAGACTCTGGCATTAGAGGATTCAGAAGGAAGCTACATCAATACATGGTTTGTATATTTTGTCTTGTTTTTTTTTTTTTTTTTTTTTTTGTATTAGAATACAATGTTCAGGTTTCATTATGGCATTTTCATTCTTAAAATGTGTGTGTCTGTGTGTGTGTATGTGTAAGCCAGGAAGAGGGTTGAGGGTTGTTGGATGTCCTCTATCAATCTCTGCTTGTTCCTTCAAGGCAGGCAGGGTCTCTCCTTGAAATTGGGGTTTGTATCTCAGACCTGTGGTTACAAACCTGTTTGGGCCGGGCAATGGTGGTGCACGCCTTTAATCCCAGTACTCAGGAGGCAGAGGCAGGTGAGTTCAAGGGCAGCCTGGTCTATAAGGACAGACTCCAAAGCTAAGGAGAAACCCAGTCTCAAAACAAACAAACAAACAAACAAACAAACAAACAAAAAGCAAAACAAAGCAGAAGAACAAGTGTGTTCTCAAACAATGGCTTGTTACGTGGAGTCTGGGATCTGAACTCTGCCCTCATAGCTGCAGAGCCGCCTGCAGCCCCATCGCAGTATTTTCAAACAGAAGTTGTTTTCATTGATTCTCTTTCCTCCCCTTCCTCCCCCAGTGGCCTCCCTTCCTCTTACATGTCACATGTGCCCTCTTGGCTCTCTCCTCCTCAACACCTCTTTCACCGTCTCCTGGTCTTTGTAGGTTCATAGCCTGTAACTACACTCATGCCCCTTACACAGTAGATGTAAGGACTGAACACCATGATCTGTATGGTTTGTTTGTTCAGTCTGGGTCTCCTTGATTGAGGTACTTTCCAGGTTCACCCATTTCTCTTACAAACTTTGTTCCTTCCCTTTTCTTCACAGCTGGGTAAAATCCTTCGTGTATACCATTTTCATTGCTGGGCATCTAAGCTGGCTCCACGTCCTTGCTGTTGTGAACAGTGTAGCAGTAAACTTGGATGTGCAGGGACCTCTGTGGTAGGGTGTAGAGTCCTCTGAACACATGCTCAGGAGAAGAGATGTGTAACTGGATCAAATGGTCGTTCCGGTTTTAATTTGTTGAGGCCTCAGACAGACATACGTGCAGGCAAAACACCAATGCATGTAAAATCAAAATAAATAAATCACTGAAGAAGAAGAGAAGGAAGAAGAGGAAGGAGGAGGAGGAGGAGGAGGAGGAGGAGGAGGAGGAGGAGGAGGAGGAGG
>NW_026069319.1:5642-8144 GCF_014885135.2 Alexandromys fortis
GTGTGTGTGGTGTGTGTGGTGTGTGTGTGGTGTGTGTGTGGTGTGTGTGTGGTGTGTGTGGTGTGTGTGTGGTGTGTGTGTGGTGTGTGTGTGGTGTGTGTGGTGTGTGTGTGGTGTGTGTGGTGTGTGTGTGGTGTGCATGTGTGGTGTGGTGTGTGTGCCATCTCATTTTTTTTTTTAAGTTGGCTACTGATTTGCCAGTCTTGTTAGCTTTTTCAAAGAAACAGCTTTGGTTGGTTGCATCTGCTAGTCTCTATTGCATGGTTTTTCTGTCTTAATCTTTATTAAACTTCGTGCGATCCACTGCATTTGGGTTTGGCCTGCTTTTCTAGAGTCCTTAAGGTTTGAGATCAGAGTATTTATTTGGTATCGCTCTGTTTTTTTTTTTTTTTGGTGTGATCATTTATAGCTATGTATTTTCCTCTTAGGACGACCTTAACAGATTCTAGAGGGTCTGGTAGGGCACGTGGAGAGGAATATTAAATTTCAGGTGTGTGACTTTTGTTTATGCTGTATTTGTTTAACTCTGTGAAGCTGTTACTGTGCCTGTCTAAAACACCTGATGGTCCTAATAAAGAGCTGATTGGCCAATAGCGAGGCAGGAGCAAGGGTAGGCGGGGCTGGCAGGCAGAGAGGATAAATAGGAGAAGACCAGAGAGCCAAAGAACAAGGAGAGGAGGACACCAGGGGCCAGCGACCCAGTTACACAGTAAGCTGTGGAGAAAGAAGAAATGAAAGGTATACAGAAATAAAGATAAAAGCCCAGAGGCAAAGGGGAGTCAGGCTGATTTAAGTTAAGAAAAGCTGACAAGAAACAAAACAAACTAAGACCTGGCATTCATAGCAGTAATAAGCCCCTGTGTGTGAGTTACTGGGGAGCTGGGTGGTGGGTCCCTCGGAAAGCCAAAATCCTACGTGGAAAATCCTACGGCAGGCATGCTGTCTTTTTCATTTGTTTCTAGGAACTTTTCAGTTTTCCTTCTCAAGTTCCTCAGTGCTCCGCCGTTTGTTCAAAAGTGTGTTCTGAGCTGCTGAGACAGCTTGAGGGACAGTAGCCCTTGCTGTGTAAACCTGAGGACCTGCAGGAGAGAGTCAGCCCCACACTGTTGACCTCTGACCTCCCCGTGCGTGCGTCACGTCCGTCATGCACACACAGATAGCAGATAAAAGAGAAATTCGAAGTGTATTGTTTAGTCTCAAGTATTTGTAGTTTCAGAAGTTTCTCTTAACTTCTATTTCTTGTCTACTGACTGGTAGGTATCAGGGATGGTTTCAAAATTTTTTGTTGTCTTATGATCTATAATGGGGTCAATTTAGAGATGGTTCCATGCGATGCTGAGAAGATATATATTCCCACTCCGTCTGCGAGGTGGAATGCTCTGAAGGTGTCTGTTAAGTCCAATTCATCTTGGGTGTAATTTATCCCTGAGAATTCTTTGCGGAGTTTTAATATGGAAGACTTATCTAGATGTGAGAGTGGGTATTGAAGTCTCGTATAATTGTGTCTGAACTTACGTGGTGTTGTATGCCATTTAGTGTTTTATAAACTTGGAGGCCCCGAGATTTGATGTATAAATACAATAGTCATATCTGCTTGATACAACTATTTCTAATTGCGTATCTGCCCTACCTTCCTGGCTAGTTTGGTTTGATGTCTCTATTAGATGTAAGAGTAGCCACACCTGGTCATGGTTATTCATGGCTTCTGATTGCTTGGGAGGCTGATTTTCACCCTTTGCTACTCTGTTTTGGAACATCTTTGCTATCTGTTTATTTCTTGGGAACAGCAGACAGTTAATGCAGTCAGTCTGCCTTTTCTCAAGGTGAGTTGAGTTCATTTACACATAAGGCTATGGCAGAAAGGGATTTGCTGTCTCCTAAGGTTTTGTTAGGTGATGTTTTGGTTGGCTAAAGTATTGATATTTCTCCCCTCCTCTCCTTATTAATTTTGGGGAATAGTTGTTTTTCCGTGTTGGACATGATTTATTTTTTCTTAGCTTTTCAGCTTTTTTTTTTTTTTTTTTTTTGAGACAGGCTCTCATTAGCCCAGGCCTATCTCATACTCGGTGTACAGGTGAAAATGGTCTAGGACTGCAGATCCTCCTGCCTTCCAGGTGCTGGAATTGCAGTGGCTTCAGCTGCTTTACCTTTGTAAATCGTACTTGGCTTTACCTCAGTGATTTTAACTTTGTAGATTACTCTACATTATTTTGTCATTTTTCACTTTTATGGTCATTGGTAATGCAACAATTCATATTAACCAACTTGTCTTGGTCAGAGTTCTGTTGCTATGAAGAGACACCATGACCAAAGCAACTCATAAAAGAAAGCATTTAATTGAGGGCTGGCTTATAGCTTCAGAGGGCTAGTACATTTTCATCATGGTGGGGAGCCTGGCAGCAGGCAAGAGTGGTACTGGAAAAATATCTGAGAGCTGTGTCCTGTTGTATAGGGAGCAGGGAGAGAGAGAGAGAGAGAGAGAGAGAGAGAGAGAGAGAGAGA
>NW_026069320.1:0-8173 GCF_014885135.2 Alexandromys fortis
AGAATAACAAATTCTGCTAAAACCTGCAGTTTTATTAAATGTAATATCAAAATTCAGAAATATATATATGTATATATATATATATGTATATATATATATATATATATATATATATAGGATAGGAGATAGGTAGGGTAGGAGAGAGGTAGGATAGGAGAAAACTATATATAGTTTTCCGTGTTGGATAACCTGTGTAAAGAGTGAGCTTAAAGGAACAGTTCTCTCCCTATTTTCTCTTAACTGATATCCTTAGAAACTTTGAGACATGGTGATTCTGGGGTTGAGGAAATTGAAGAAGTAACAGAAATACTGAGCTGGAAACATTGGGTGTCACCTCTTATTTTGCTAAAATCCTGTTAATGTAAACGAGATTTCCATGTTGAAATGTCTATTTATCTGGGCTCATTTGTGACCCATCCCTCCCTGTTCTTTATTAAAAAAAAAAATCATATCCCTTATAATCTTAGTGTTTCTCCTGGATAGAAATTTCACACATTAACGGCAATTCGAAAACATCCATATCCATTCTCTATAATTTCTGCCTGTGGTAAAAAAGCTTCCAGCAAGGATAAGCGTTATTATAGCATTGGCTAATCATAACAATACCACTTAAAGCAATAATTATTATTTTAGTTACTCTTTATGAAACCTGATTATAGGCCGGATATTCTGCTAAGAAGTTAATATATATCATTTCTATCTAACAAGTTATTGTATGAATTGAATATTATATGTAAAAACCTGTTAGTTTGGGCATTAGGCATGTTAAAAATATTTATAGAAATAGTTCATAAATTCTCATCATAATTCTCATTATAGAGCTAAAATTTATGATTACTGTTGTTTACCCAGCTGGCCTTTACACTGCCCTCTTGCAGAGAATTCTGATTACTCCACCATAGAAATGAGGGTGCAGCTGTGGCCATCTGCAATGGAACCAAGCATAAGACCTGAACTCTCTGACCTCAGAGCCCATGTTTTTGTAAATGTATTACTTGAAATTAGATATTTATAATTTTCAGATTCATCTGTTTTTACACAATATTTAAATATTATCTTCATATCTGCTCATCTTCAGAAAAAAACACTTCCAGAAAGGATTATGAACCCCGAGAAACCTGCTAATTTAACACCATCATTCCCACAAGGAGTATGCATACAAAGTGCAAAGGAGGGTCCTCTGCACTAACCCCGCTAGATTGTTTGTTTCCCACTGAATACAGCATCACATAACCTTCACTATCCTGCTCTTCTGTTCCTCTTTGCATTCCTTTCTCTCTCTCTAAGGGAAAAAAAAAACATAAAAGCAACAAAGGCAGATTCTCTGCAGAAAGCGATTAGAGTAGAAAAGGAACTTCAAGCCCAGAGGTGTTTTCATGGCATAGAGAGTTGATGTGTGGGAAACAGGTTATGGAAGACTAAATAAGCTGGTCCAGCCAAGAGATGAGGCTAAGGGATGGAGGTCAGTTGGGTGAGACAGGCCCCTTGGGGCAGAAGGACAAGACTCTAGAGATCTACAGGGGTAGAGGGGCAAGCGAACGGCTAAAGACTAACTTTGTTCCTGTGTTCCTTAAAATGTTTGAAGTCGAGAGAAGGAAATCCAATCCTGCTTAGTGTTGTTCCTTGGAAACTACAGCTCCCAGACTCCTCCTGGAGTAAGAACACCTTGGCGCGCTGGCCGCGCCCAGGTGAGGGTCATTCCTCCCAGATAACCTTGCGCCCCCCGTTAAAAGCGAGCGTCCACGAGGTCTCGCCCCTCTTGGCCCCCTCTCTTTTCACCTCCCACCCTTGTGTGTCTCGCACACCCCATCCCTTATTGTGTTCCCCTCTCCCCATTAAAGCGCACCCACGTGGGAGCCGCGTGTCTTGTCTCTCCTTTACGCACGCGTCTTGTCTATCCTGCGCGCGTCTCGTCTATCCTGTGTTTGTCCACACACCCACGCCGCCGCCGTTTTTAAAGGAATAATACTTAGGCCAGGTGTTTTTAGACGTGGAAAAGCTTAAAACAAGAAAGGGTTCAAGGCTAAAGAGATGGTTAAGCAGGTATGAACCTGAATTGCTCTTGCAGAGAACTGGATTATAGCTTCCAGCATCTAGTTTAGGCCTTTCACCTCTCCCTCTGGCTCTGGGAAGAGCAGATGCCCAGGCCTTTGCAGACATCTAATTTTATATGCATTCCATCCCTGAAGGGTACTCCGGCAAAATGGCTCAAACCACACCCAAACACCTGTTTCTACAGAAAGATCCTTTATTAAGCAGGGAAGAAAAGTTAAAGAGGCTGTTTCTTGACTGACAAAAAAAAAAAAAAAAAAAAAAAAATTAGCAAATGGCCTTGCAGGTGTAATTCTTAAGAAGAGAAAGGGGGAGGTCTGTGTTAGAATGGTCTAGGATGTGATGGTAAACAGATAAGGGGCAAGGGAGAAAGGGAAAAGGACAAGGAAAAAGGAGCAGGAATATTTGTCATATGTATTAGTTATAAACGTAACTTCATTGCAATATAGTCCTTGGGATTTCTGTACTTTAAACCCTTAGTTCTGCCAATCCAGGTTCAAAAAAACATTTTTTATTTATTCATTTTCTTAAAAGTTTATAGGTGGCCTAGAGAGGTAGTGTACTGTGGAGCGATCTTTGTACACTGTGAATGTGTATTACTCTCACTGGTTAATAAAGAGCTGACTGACCTGTATAGCAGGGTAGGAAGTAACTGGGCAGGAGAGCCTGACTAGGAGGACACTGGGAAGAAAAAGGGCAGTGTCTCGCTAAGTAGGAGGAGGAATTTAGGCTTGAGGGAGAAAAAGAAATGATACATCAGGAAGAAGAGAGGGCCCAGTCAGCCAGACATGGAGGAAGCAGGAAAGAAGGAAATACAGAATGAGAGAAAGGTAAAAAGCCCCAAGGCAAGATAAAGATAAATAGAAACAGATTAAGTTGAAACAGCTAGTAGGACAAGCCCAAGCTAAGACCAAGCATTCCTAATTGATAATAAGTCTTTGTGAAAAGTTCGACTCCGTTTCCCTTTCACATTTCTCAAGTGAGAGCAGTCAAGCGATGGTAGTAGATTTTGGTAGCAATTCTAAATGTTCAAGAATGAGAATCATTTCCACTTGGATTCTGCTTAGTCAGTTGTTCAGGCCCAGCCTTTCCTCAGCTCCTGCAACACTGTTCACTACAGGATCGCTGTAGGTGCAGTGTAAAGAACTGTAGCTTTTGTATATAGCATTCCCTGGAGACCCACAGACACTACTACAGAAATGCCTTTTGGGGTTGTGAGAAGTGGAAGCTCTACAGCTGGAGTCATAGACACAGAACCATAAGAAAGAAAGGTGGGGAAAAAAGAAACGAGAGGCAACTTTGTGTCATAAAAGCAGGATTTTCAAAGCCCCCAGACTAGGTGAAAAACAGAAACAAAAACAAAACAAAACAAACAAACAAACAAAGAATCCAAATGGATTTGCTGCTTGGGCAGGCAGGTACACATCTGTTTGAATAAGTTTAGAAGATCCTTGAGCTCCTGATAACTAAGTTTGATAGATTGGATTTTTCAGAGCAAGTTAATAAATAATAGCCCATTAGATTTGGGAGATAATTTAAAGAAATTCTTGTGTACTTCTGTCATTTAAGAAGAGAAGGAAGTCAAGTTCAATTGGATAGAGGGCTGGACCACATCACACAGCCAATTAGCTATACAGCCAGAATTAAAATCTAGTTCTGAATCCTAGAGAATGTGTAGACAGCTGCTTCCTGAACACTGGCCCAGAAATCTGCGCTCACATTCACTTGCTTGGCTTGCTTTTTGGAGGTGGTCCAAACCTGCTTATGTTTATATACTCGTCCCTTAACTGGAAGGCTCTCATTTTCACTTGTTACCTTAAAAAACAGCTTTTCTGAGTTCCTTAGCTATTCTTGGTAAGAAACACACTTCCCTTTACATAGGTATCACCAAGTGTGATGTGCTTGTTTGAATAATATTCTGCATCATGGTCCCCGCATTCTGTGAATGAAATCCTATTTGAATATAGGATCTTTGAAGAAGGGATCAAAGTAAGATGCAGGCAGTAAACATTAGAATGAGGCTGATTTCCAAATAATGGTTCCTTTCTAAAAAGAGGGAAATCAAGACAAAGATGTGGAGCCAGAGAAAAGAGTACTTGACTGTAGAGATGAAGAACTGATGAACCTGCAAGTCAGGGTATAGCTGTCAAATACTATTGACCACCAGAAGCTCAGAGGAAGCAGGTATGAGATCATCTCTCAACGACCTTGTATAAAACCAGTCCCGATGTCCCTCTCCTTTGTTCAAGTGTCCTCCTGAACACTTGAGGGTAGAAGCTGATTCTACTGTTTTAAGCTATCTGTAGGGATGTTTTGCTCTAGCAGTCCCATGGAACTGAGAAGTGATTAGTGTGCCCACCTTCCCTATCACTGGGTTTTGGCATCTGTGAGCAAAAACAACGACAATCAGATATTTTGGCAATGCCCGTGATGTATATAAGGCAGCTTTCCGGGATTTCTTAAGTAGTGGCACTGAAGAAGACTAGTAGTAAATCTTTATATTTTGTTTATTTACTTATTAGTACTTTGTTTAGAAAAACTGGAATCATGAAACACTTTAAGCAAGACAGAAAGGCTTGCAGAAAGTCTCAAGTAGAAAACCCAGTATTTCCCACAGTTTTCTAAACTGTCTGGAATATAGGGGGAGTAAGTTACCCATTTATCACCATACTTGGCTCTCATGGTCCATATACATGTGGTTCTTCAATCTTTATTTACACTAGTTGGAACATCTTACTGGAGTTGTCATTAACTAACGTGTCAAATGAAGAGTTTGAAATACCGCTCAGTGGTGGGCCACTTGTCTAGGTATCACAAGATTCAATTCCCAGTACCAAAATGAATTAAATAAAACCTTTGATTTATACTCAGTTTCATAGGTAAGTCATGGCTTTACTCTTATAAGCTGTAAACTTCCACCTTTTAATGAGAAGATGGTCTGAATTCAGTATATAATTAATTTTAATACCCTTGTTTTCCTAACTCTTTGTGTATATGATTTATATGTATATACATATGCACACACACATGTCATGAGCAGCAGACAAGATCTGACACTATGCCTATTCAAGCCACTGTGTAGAGCACTCTCCCTATGTTCATGCGTTATATCTCCTTATTTAAAAAAAGAAAAGAAAAAGCTTTTTTGCCCCACTCTCCCTTCCTTCTTCTTTTACTCAGAGGCCACTTCTGCACCACCCCCCAATAAACCTCCCACGTGAGCTCTTCTGCATGGCATGACTTTGTGCTTTCCCTAGGTTCCCACCCGCCAAGGTTGCTTTCTGCCATCCAAACATTACAGTAAACACTCATCCATGCATCCAGGCATCAAATGTCTTCCTCTCTCTGGGCACATGTGTTTTGAGACAAGTTCTACTGAACTCAAAGCTTTCTGTTTGGTACGGGCTCTCTGGCCGGCTAGACCTGGTGCACACACTACCTGTCAGTGCTGAGGTTTGAAACAAGGGAAACAAGCTTGGCTTTCATGTGGGTCGTAGGTCCAAGCTCAGGGTCTCAGGCTTGCATGGCAAGCACTTTAGTGACTAAGTCATCTTCCCTTCCTCCTTTACAACTTAAGAGAAAGAATCACAAAGACAAAATTGCTGTTTCTTTCTTCTCTACATCGACAGTCTTCCTAAGTTACTGAAAGCGTCATCACAAGACTTCTCTTTCTTGGCTCCTTTTACAATTAGTTTCCATGACAGATCACAAAAAGAACAGAAGAACAAGTCTTCAGAGAGGACCTCCGTAACAGTCCCAACAGTGTCCTGGTTTCTTGAGTAGGGCAAACCCACAGAGCAAAGTTCAAAGTTGTCCTTTACTTCCCATCAATACCTTAGCTAACAGCCAGATTCCAGACCTAGCGTAACCCCAAGATAAGTTGACAACGGGGACTTAAATCTAATTTTCAAAGCTTCTCCAGTGATGTGCAACAGCTTTGAAAGGATAATTGATATTGCCCTTTAAATTCTTCAAAGCTGGGGATGAGGCTCACACTAGCATGAAAAAGCAACGCTGTGATGAAGTTGTATCTGTGTGACAGTCTCATGTCCAACTGGGACAAGAGAACAGGGATATTCAAAGAGCTTCTGAGGAAGGCAGTGTACCAGATGTGTCCTGGGCAGACTGGGTCTATTTTGCAGAACATAAGGCGAAGTAATGACCCATTAAAACTTCTGGTTACTGCTCTCACACAAGAGGGGACTGGGAAAGAAACAGTGCATTTTCTTACATCCTGAACTACCCTAGAGTTTTGCATTTTTTTTATAGGCTCTTCTCATGCTGAGCCACGGTATCAAGAGCCTGGCTTGGAAATTGACTCAATTATTAGGCTCTGGTTATTGTTTGGTGCTTAAGTTTCTTTCTATTCTCATTATGCAATCTGTCTTCTTTCCGTACAGTAGACCCAGAGTGTAATGGCTAGGCATGGCTGCGATCCCACTCTTGTACAGTCATTTTTCTAACATGATTGAGTTTATTTTCACTTCTTATGTCTTCTGGTCCCCGCTGACATCGTTACTCAGTTCAAAGCACACCGCTTCTTCGCTGACATGAGGGCCTAAGATATTTGCAGCTCCTCTGGAGACTCCTGGAGGCTCACAGATCCTCAGCTAGCCCTGTCTTTGTCTTTCACAGCTCCTCAGGTGGCTGAAATTTTCACAGCTTGTTAGGTGGCTCTGGCTGTCACAGTCTGTGGCCCTGAATGACTGCTAGGGGAACAACATTCTCACTCCCTCCCCAAGCCAAGCTTCACAGTGGAAAATGTGTGCTGTGTGCCAATAGCCTCACAAAAGGCCCCATGGTTGTGGCAGATGCAAGCTAACTCAGCATGGAGATGACATTTCCTCCAGATTGGGAATTGATGTCTCAAAGAGAAAGGGAATTGTACTGACTTCCTTCGTGAGTTAGTTGTGACAAGCAGAAATCGGAGCAATGCCATGCAAAGGGTTGGCAAGAAAAATAGTAAACTGGTGTCCGTGGGATACTGGTCCCTGTATTTCTTTCCTCTTTTTAATAGCTGTTAATATGAACAAGATGGTAGGATGTATTTTATAGGGTTTTCCCTTGACAAAGCACTATTTTCAGGAGTCAAGCAAAGGAGGTGTTTTTATCAGGAAGAAAGAAATAAGCAGGAATTGAAATGTTTTCATTTGGATCCTAAGTGGTGCCGGAGGTAAAATTGCACAATGTTAAAGCAGCAATAATTGGTTCCTCCTGGCTTTCCCCATTGCAGGAAATTGAAATTCAATTGACTTTCAATGGAATAGTCACCCAGTTCCAACTGTCATTGTTCTGACTTTGTGCCTATCTGTCCCAAGAACCATATGGGAGCCAAAAAAGAAAAAAAAAATGGTCCTATAACAACTGGGAAGACAGAGCAATTATTTTAGGGTAAATTTGAGGGTAAACAGTAGCTCAAATACATAAACAAGTTTTACTATTTCAGGGCCTGTAATTCATATTTCTGATGGCAATCTAAGTTTGAAATAATTGGAAATGATTTACAATTATTATCAAGTAAGTATTATTGAGGGGAAAACTAAGCTTAATTTAAAAAAATACAGCAATAGTCTACATGAAAGAGTATAAAAGAAGAGATTTGTGTATAGGTTTAGATGATTTTAATCAGTGCTTCTGCAATGCAAAGAGTCAGCATGATTACAATAGCTAACACATTTTTCAGATCTATGCTGGGTGTTTTGCATGGAAATCTCCATATTTTTTCTAATAACTCTGTGAGACTATAACTTGCCCATTCTGTAGGTAAGGTTTCCCATATTCAGGAAAATCAAGTGCTTTGTATAAAAGTTTCAATATTAAAAAAAATTGGATAAGCCAGGATGACATCCAAATTATGCTTGAACCTTTATAATACCTTGACCCAAGAAAGGGTATTCATTAGAGGCACAGCAAAAACTACATTGCAGAGCTATTAGGACAGAGGATATATTATAAGGAGGAACTGAAAACCATTATTAAAATGAAGCTGATGAGTTACTTGGAAAAACACTATGAAGAGCTACTGAAGAATAACAAATTCTGCTAAAACCTGCAGTTTTATTAAATGTAATATCAAAATTCAGAAATATATATATGTATATATATATATATGTATATATAT
>NW_026069321.1:0-1685 GCF_014885135.2 Alexandromys fortis
ATGTAAGGTACAATAATCATGACCATACTATAATATTTTATGTGCAGATAATTTTTGAAAATACTAATGAAAAATATTGTATTACTCGGTCATAAGAATGATCACATAAAATAATTGCTCTTCCTAATTATTTTGTTTAAGGGAGAATCCAATGAAATACTTAAGACTTTAGGTTTTAAAAATGTGGTATTTAAGTTTCTAGATATTCAAACTGTGGTGGTAACACAAGCTTTTAATTCCAGCACTTAATAGCCAGGAGAATCTCTGTTAGTTCAAGGCCTCCTTATTGCACAGAGCAAGTTTCAGAATAGCCAGGGCTGTAAAGAGAAAGCCTGTCTTGACAAATGAGGGGGAAAAGCTATATTTACCTATTACACTCTCATTGTATGTATATTGCATAAATGATCCTATACATGTGAAGGATCACATCCAAGTTAATGTCTTGACAGATTTCAGAAATCCAGGGGAACTAAGATTCATAGCATTGAAACTGTGATACAACCGGCAAAGAATGTAAAAATATATGGTAAAACAAAAGTTTAGTTTTAATCATTGGTTTTGGTAAAATATTTTCTTTCATTATTAGTCATTTTCTTTTATTCCAACTATTAGAACACTGGATAGACTGATCTTATGATCTCTCAATTCAATTCTACCATTCCACTCTACCCTTTCTCATTTCAGGCATAGATTTCTAAGAATAAAATTTCCTTTCATTGGGATCCACAAACTCAGATTTATTTCATTAAGGCAAATGTTGAGTATAAATGTGTCTTTACCATTGTTTCATTGTATTTCTTAAAATCTATTTCTCCCTATACATAGGTTCTAATTACGTAGAAAATTGAATATAAATGTTACTCCTTGGGAAGCCTGTATTGCCTAATAATAAGAATGTTGCATTCTTGTGGTTAAATGTTCTTTTTTTAAGCAGTATGTTTACTGGAGATGCCTGAAACCTTAGCACTGAAGAGGTGTGTATGTGGGCACAAGTGGGGTTGTCAGGGTGAGGATCAGGATTTCAGAGTCAACCACAGCTACATAGCAAATTCATGGGCAGTGTATCAGAATGAGACCTTGTCATATCTGCTCACCTTCACTTTCCTGAGTCAGATCATCCCAGCAAAAGTTTCTTTCTCTCCATGTAAATAAAATTTGACACTTGACTATATCTTCCTGCCTCCTTTTCATATACTTTATCATTCTTCTTGTCATATTTCTAAATATCCAACTCTTTTTTAAACAGAGCCGATCTCTGTCTTTTAGATTTTGAAAAAAAAAAAAACTCTCACTAAAATTTTTGCCCTCTCATGGATCCTTTTTAAAAGGGGTTCTTGACCTTTAAATATAGAATCCTTTGTAAAAGAGATGGAGATAGTTGAAGAGATTTCAAGCCATATTTCTTTTAGAGTAGACTGTTGTACAGACGATGAGCATCAGAAATATTATGTTTGAATGTCTGAGGAACTCTTACTCACTCTCTGGGCAGTAGCTCATCAGTTTTGAGGTGCAATGGACCCAACCCAGAGTTCCTGCCTACTGCACTGAAGGTCTAAGGAGAAATAAAAGAAATGCCTATTAGTATCCTAAGATTATGTTGACTTATACTCCAGAAAAAATTAGTTCCAACTATTTCATTTTTCTTGTCCAGTTTTGTTGTAGTATTGACAAAATTATTTTTATTT
>NW_026069321.1:6507-13323 GCF_014885135.2 Alexandromys fortis
TTTGCCCTCTCATGGATCCTTTTTAAAAGGGGTTCTTGACCTTTAAATATAGAATCCTTTGTAAAAGAGATGGAGATAGTTGAAGAGATTTCAAGCCATATTTCTTTTAGAGTAGACTGTTGTACAGACGATGAGCATCAGAAATATTATGTTTGAATGTCTGAGGAACTCTTACTCACTCTCTGGGCAGTAGCTCATCAGTTTTGAGGTGCAATGGACCCAACCCAGAGTTCCTGCCTACTGCACTGAAGGTCTAAGGAGAAATAAAAGAAATGCCTATTAGTATCCTAAGATTATGTTGACTTATACTCCAGAAAAAATTAGTTCCAACTATTTCATTTTTCTTGTCCAGTTTTGTTGTAGTATTGACAAAATTATTTTTATTTGATATGTATATGTTGTTCAACATGCATACAGTATAAAATGAGTATTAAAAGCAAATACATTAGGCTATCCATCTCCACAGTCATTGTGTGTGTACATATGTGTGTGCATGTAATTATTTTGCCACAGGGTCTTATTTACTCTATAAGTATAGGGCAGGTTTATGTAAAGAAGATATTGATACGACTAAAACAGTGCAGAAAAATATTGATTTCTATGTGCTGTTTTCAGTAAAGAAAAGCAAATTGTACATAAAGAATTTTCAATTTCTTTATTTTTACATTTTCCTAAGTTTTGAGTTTTACACTACTTTGAAGACTTCTTATGCTCCATATTTGTAAAAAAAAAAAAAGCAAAACAAGTATATACTTGTGGCCTCATGATGACTTTTTAAGTGGGGCTGTAGAGCCTTATTTATGAACTTGAAGAATAGAGATATTCATCACCTGATTTGAAATGTTAAATTGAAGTAATATACCATAATTAAGGAACTGATAATTAAATGCAGTGTTTTCCCATGTTAATAAGTGAGTGGCGTTTACATAGAATTACATTTTCAGAAATAGAGTTTGTTTGACAGGATTATCATATGCAACACCCATATTATTTCATTTTTAAAAAATTTAGTGCAGTCCTCAAATGAAAGTAGCTAGGACCTATTTCTCTTCATGGCCAATAACTCTGTCAATAAACAAGTTAAGGGACGAGCTATATATTTTGTACAGTTTGCTCTGGTAAGAGCATCATCATGATGATTGTGGACAGGAATATAAAGGAGAAGACTTATAAATGTGTCAGTGCTTCAAGATCCTCTAGTACTTTTTTATGCAGAGCCTCAAACAATAAAGTAATACAAAGGCACAAGCTAGCCAGCTCCTCTCTTAAACATTCCAACTTGAAGTTTACGTATTTTCTGTACTAGTACATGAAAGGTAGATATTGATTCAATAGATAGACCAAGATACAGCAAAGAACTACAACATTTTGTTTTGGCAACACTTATGTTACATGACATTCATAATGCCTCTATTCCCAAAATTGTCTCTAGCAGAGACAATCATGATATAAGAAAAAGCAAGGGCTTTGTCATCACAGGCAGAAATAAACATGAGCACATAAACGAAAATGATAGTTTAGAAGAACATAAATGGAAGTGATGTGTGAATTACAGGTAAGGAGGGATTTGAGGAAGACTTCTGATGCACATCCTTAGAACAAGATGATGATGTAAAGAGTTATCAGCAAAGTCAGTGTTTTTACAATGGCTACATGCACAGCATACTTCATGTCTTCTTATTGAAAACTCTGAGATCTGAATCCTGGTCGTCATGATGATGAATGACATGAAGCCTTTGTAGACCCTTTTTGCATATGGTCTTCATGAGTACATAAGGACAATATAAATGACGGACAGCTTGCTGATATACAGAAACAAAAGTTACAACCACTATCCACATACTTTATTTCAAATACTTTTATATCTGCTCCAGCTGCTCTATCCTAGTAATACTGGGAACTCTAAGAGAATTCATATCTGTGATAAAATTATTCCTGAGTTGAGGATAAAAAATAGTAAACAGCCGGGCGGTGGTGGCACACGCCTTTAATCCCAGCACTCAGGAGGCAGAGGCAGGCGGATCTCTGTGAGCTCAAGACCAGCCTGGTCTGCAAGAGCTAGTTCCAGGACAGGCTCCAAAACCACAGAGAAACCCTGTCTCGAAAAAAAAAAAAAACAAAAAAAAGTAAACAATGTGATTAGATTGATCTGTTTTTATTTCAGTCTCCTACCACAATTTCTTACACAATTAAATTATCCTCTACATAAAAATTATATCTGGATTAGGAACATGTACAGATTATATTAATAATTTTTGTTGTTAATGTGATGGGATATTGATAGAAGAATCTTTAAGAAGCAAAAGGTAATTTTGGCTCATGGCTTCAGAGACCCTTCAGTTCAACATGGCAGGGAAGGCATAGCAGTAGAGGCAACTCTATCTTTGGTGTCTGGAGCATGAGCTTGAATTTTCACCTTCCTTTTTAATTTGACAGAAAATGGGAAAAAGGGTGGGATGTTCTTCTGTATGTTGTGAATATATGTGAATGTATGTTGTTCCCATTGGTTAATAATTAAAGCTCTTTGGCCTATGGCAAAACAGAGTATAGCTAAGCAGGAAATCCAAACAGATATACAGACAAACTAGGACAGTGTCAAGAGGAATGTGAGTCAGCTGTCCAATAAGAGAAACACCATGTAGCTGCCAAAGGAAAAAGATGCCAGAGCATGAGAGCTAATCAATAATGCCTGCCATTGGCCAAACCATTATATTTAATATTTACCTCTCAGTGATTATTAATAAGCAGTTGCGGGACTGATGGGCAGAAAGAAAACTGTCTGGCAGAATCTAGCAAGACAGAGAAAACTTACAACTACATTAGGATACATTCTGTAGAGCCTCTGCCAAGGTGATGAGTGACACTGGGAGTATGAACTCTAAGCTGCACATATGTATGTGTGAATGTATATGTATATATACATCTCTATATACATATATATAGAGAGAAACAGACAGCTATATATTAATGTATATAGTATAATCATAGTGACAATCACAATATCAATTAAGATTAAAGACTTTTCCTGGTTTAATTATTAAGAATAAGAGTCAGGGGGCTGGAGAGATGGCTCAGAGGTTAACAGCACTGGCTGCACCTCCAAAGGTCCTGAGTTCAATTCCCAGGAACTACATGGTGGCTCACAACCATCTGTAATGAAATATACTGCCCTCTTCTGGCCTGCAGGGACATATCCAAGCAGACCACTGTATACCTAATAAAAAATAAATCTTTAAAAAAAATAAGACTCAAGGCAGACAGAATTTCACCTTAGAGCCACCTGGCAGACTCTGGAGGATAAGCACAGCTCTGCCCCTGGTCTCTAGACTTGGGACAGAAAGAATTCCACCCAGGAGCCTGCCCAGCACCTATTATACCAGGCAGTCTGGGCACCTTTATGGTAAGTACACAGTGGAAAAATGGGAGTGGGGGGGTGCAGAATACTGCACGTGCTGAGGAGAGAGACAGATCTGAAGAGGTGGAAGGAAGAGAAGAATGTACTGAAGTACAGGCCCAACTTGCCACTCAGGGTCAGATGTCTTGATCTGGACTTCTTCCAAAGGTCATTACTTGGTTCGTGACCCTAATGCAGATGTGGGGGTCTGTTGCCACTCAGGTTAATACTGAGGACTGCAGTCCAGGCTGAATCCTGAGACCATGCCGATCTTACAGGGTCTAGATGCCACACAGAGCCATACAGAACTGTGCGGCCTATAATGTAATGTAGGGTCATGGCGTCATCTAGTCCCAAACTGTAGCAGTAGCCGGTATATGTATCTGTGGCCCTACCACAGCAAGGGTCTGTGCTGATGTCTATGGCTTCTATTACCATCTAAGATTGAGTGGACCTGGGGACATACTGCTGTTTGGAGATGATGCTGTTTCTTTGATCATGCTGATCTGAGCAATCAATCCGGCAAGGCCAAGTAAGACCACGATGACATCCAGTTTGAGCTGTTGCCAAGGACCATATCTGTTTTCCTGGTTCTACAACAGTCTGAGTCATTGTTGTTATTTGTGACCCATGTTGCCACAAAGGACCACACTGTTTCCCAGGATCCCGGCCTCCACCTGTGGTTTTCTTGAAGCCTGAGGGCTATGCTGCTGTTGCACCCACCCCAACCTGAGTAACATACGCTGTCACCCAGGGCCAGGGCCTCATATAATCCTGTGCTGCCATTGGGGCTATGTCTTGTTCCTTGGCTCTGCCTGGACCTACACTGATGTTCATGGCTCCTGAAACCACTGAATGCAGTGAGGATAGGGCTGTGTAGAATTGGCCCTACCTCTAACTACAACACTTTGGAGAGCAGAACCCTGCACCTCCCTCGGGCATCACAGGAAAACTGTTCTTGCAAGTGCGAATCCACATAATCTGTCCCTGAATATGCAAGAGTGGAGGAGCTAGCTATCCCCTTGGTCTGTCATGCTGTGGTGTATGGGAAGAAGAGATACCCTCCTTGTTCCTTGCACTTCATCCCTTAGCACCTATAGCAGGGTAGAAAAGCTAGTCCCAGGATCTTGAAAGTGGGAGAGTTGATCCTACCCCTCGCTGGCTGTAGCACTCAGAATAGTGCACCCTTGCACCTACCCTGGGCAGCATAGTAGAGCTGACCCCATTGACAAAGGCACAGGTAATCCAGCACCACGAATACACTTGGGAGGTCTGACCTCATCTTTTGTCTGTCATATGGTGGAGGGAGCAATGGAGGGATGATCTCACCCCCTTGTAGTTTTTGAAGGCTTGTTGGTGCTGCCTGTTGTGCAATTCCCGTTTCCGGGGGGCGGGGCAGGGGGCCAGAGGCAGGGAGTTAGAAGACAGGGAGACAATGACACAGACTCTGAGAGATTCCAAAGCACAAGCTCGTTATTGTAAAAGGGTCGGATATTTTTATGGGCTAGGCAAGATAGAGCTGTCCTTGTTGGTGGGGCACAGGTGAGCATCCTGGGATCATAAAAGAAGGAGAACTGAAACAATCCCTTCCCCTGTCATCCTGCATGTGGTAACATGCGTGAAGAAAAAAATGCCCTTCCTCCCCTCACTCCATGACTCCTGTGGCAGATGAGATAGCTGGACCCAGGGCTACAGGAATAGGAAAACTTGCCCTGCATCTCACCAACTGGAACACATGCAAGAGCAGAATACTAGAAATGACCCTGCTGGCAAGGGCCCAGGTGAGCTGTGCATATAGGTATGAATGGAGTAGAGCTGCCCCCACCCTCCCTGGTATGCCACAGGGTGATGAGGGGAATGGGAATAGGCTCCTGCCTCTGATGCAGGCTTTTTCGTACCACTAGCCCCCAAATCATGGCACAGATACTTATAATTGAACCTCAACTGTAGCTTCAGCTTGTTTCTAACTAGTTCTTAGACTTAAGTTAGCCCATTTCTATTAATCTATATCCAGTCACAAAGCTCGTAGTTTTTGCCTATCTTGTCCTCCACATCCTGTTTTCTCTGGATCTGGCTAGTCTCTTCACTATTCTTCCTCAAGACCTTTCTGTCCCAAGAAGTCATGACTAACCTCTTTCTGCCTATCTATTGACCATATAGGTCTTTATTAAAGCAATCAGTGACACATCTTTACACAGTATAAAGGAAAATTCCACAACACCCCTCATCACTTGGCGCCTATGACAGGCAGGAGAGTTAACCTCAGAGGCATGAGAACAGAAGAGCTGTCTCTGCTCCTCAGGAAGTACAGTAATCGGAGAGTTTGCCCTGTACTTCATCTGGGCAAAACAGTAGAGCTGGCTCTAGTGATGTGAGTCCAGGTTAGCTGGACTCGAGCTGTGAGAGCAGGAAAAATGGTACTGCTCCTTGCTCTCTGCTTCATTGGGTGAGCTACGCAGGGCAGTGCTGGAGAACTCATCTGGATGCTGACAATGAAGGGAAGCTGGCAAGATGACCAACCCAGCTACTATGCAGGCTTAGAACAAGGACTAATAGGTAACCTACCCCAACAACTATCTCAACCAGGAACTTCTAGAACATGGGGGCAGATCTGCAGATCCAAAGCTACATGATCACTAGGACACAAGGCAACAAAAGGATATCCAAGAAGAGGCCCAGTGAGAGCTGATTCTCAACAGCATAGCCAAAGTCAGAGGCTTTGATCCAGATCAGTGACTCAATGCAGTGAGCACTTACAAGTAAAGGTGTATTAACTAAAGGGTATACTGTGTGATTCAGGAGGCAACAACACCATAGCTTCCATTCCATACCAAGCATATATATATTTGTATTTTGTGGAGAGAGATAATTTCTTGACATTTTAAATTTTGCTTTTGGGGGGAGGTTGAAAGGCAAAGGGTAGTAGCAAGGAAAGGAATGAGAGAATGAGATGCATGATGTGAAATTAACAAAGAACCAAAAAAAGTTTCTGAAAAAGAATAAGGAGTATGTGACAAGGAAGAACATGCTTACTCATGCTAACACACATACTCACACACATTCAAAAATAACACACAATGACTGCACAATGTTATAAAGAAAACATCTACAAATTTATGAATATAATACATTCCTTTGAATAAAGGTTATGTTAATGGAAAAGTCATGAGAAAACATATCATCTATAATAAAGGAAGTCATTTGAAAGAGGATAAACATTACAGGCTCTGAATCTAAGTTGTTTCCCCTAAACATGGGCCTACTAGCAATGAACATTTATTAAAACATGAATGAGATAAATATTCACTTCCTCCTCCTATGTCTTCTTTTACAAAACATCTTGGTATTCACTTCAGGATTTATCCATTATCCCATTCTCTAGAAGGAACCAAGTCACCACTCCCAGGACATTTCTATTCTAA
>NW_026069322.1:0-2748 GCF_014885135.2 Alexandromys fortis
ATACAATATTCTGTCTGTGTGTATGTTTGCAGGCCAGAAGAGGGCACCAGACCTCATTACAGATGGTTGTGAGCCACCATGTGGGTGCTGGGGATTGAACTCAGGACCTTTGGAAGAGCAGGCAGTGCTCTTAACCACTGAGCCATCTCTCCAGCCCCCTGGCTAACTCTTATATCTTAAATTAACCAATTTCTATTAAGCTGTGTATCACCATGTGTCTGTGGCCTACTGGTAAGGTTTTATCTGGCGTCTATCTCCTATAGCAACTCCGTGGTGTCTCTCTGACTCTGCCTTCTTTTCTCCTCTGTCTCCGCTTGGAATTCCCACCTTGCTCTATTCTTTGCTGACACAGGACCAAAGCAGCTTCTTTCTTAACCAATGGTAATAAAACATATTCACAGCATACAGAGGGGAATCCCATATCACCTCCCCTTTTCTGTCTAAATAAAAGGGAAGGCTTTAACTTTAACATAGTAAAATTACATACAACAAAACAGGTATTAAGCAAGAATTACAGTTACAATATTTATATCTATTTTATCTTTTATTATAACTAGGAAGACTATAATTATAACTATAAATTCTTCAACTCCATCAAAGACTCCAGAAGGATATAATATTACCTAAGTAAAAAAGAAGTGCATTGTAAGCAACTTTTAAAACTTTAGAATTGACAGAGAAATCTCAGTTTTTTGCCCAAATGGCTAACAAACTCCATAAGGAGCCTCTTTGATACCCATCATCCTCTTGAAGTAGATTGGTACTGCCAGGAGCAGATGTGTCTCATTGTCATGAAAAGTCCTAAGTTCTTTTTTTTTTCTTTTTATTTATTTATACAGTATCCTGCCTGTAGGCCAGAAGAGGGCACCAGATCTCATTATAGGTGGTTGCTGGGAATTGAACTCAGGATCTCTGGAAGAGCAATCTCGTGCAGGAGAATTGTCTGTATTCTGTCAATCATGTTTTAAATAAATGGTGACTGGCCAGGCAGGAAGTATAGGCAGGAAAACCAGACAGGAAGTAGAAATGATGCAATGAGAACAAGAGAATTCTGGGAAGGAGGAAGTTGATTCCTCCCACTCCTGCCCAGACTCTGAAGAAGCAAGATGTGAGCTGCCCTGCTGAGAAAGGTACGAACTATGTGGCTAGCATAGATAAGAACAATGAGTTAATATAAGCTACAAGAGTTAATATGTAGCCTGAGCTAATGGGCCAAGCAGCTTATAACTTATAGAGATCTCTGTGTGATTTTCTTCAGGGCTTGCTGGCTGTGGGGTACCAGGCGGGACAGAAACCCCAACAAGCAGGACCCTTCATGTTACAGCAATCAGTGCTCTTAACGACTGAGCCATATCTCCAGCCCAAGTCTTAAGTTCTTAAAACATTTTAAATGCCATATTCTGTTAGTCTTTGAAAGATTTGAAGAATACCTATCTATCTGTATATCTAGAAAACCTAACTAACATCACTACAAATTTGACTGTTACAAATGGCAATCTAGTAATCTGCTTTTATGTATTACATTTTAAAAGAGCTGCATAAACACAATACCTTAAACAAGAGCAGAAATATACATTTAACAAAATTGGCCTTAAATTTGTGATGTGGGAGTGATTTCTTACTAATAAAGAAACTGCCTAGGCCCATTTGATAGGCCAACCCTTAGGTAGGCGGAGAAAACAGAACAGAATGCTGGGAGAAAGAAGCTGAGTTAGGAGTCGCCATGATTCTCCCACTCCAGACAGACGTAGGTTAAGATCTTCTCTGGTAAGCCACCTCGTGGGCTACATAGATTATTAGAAATGGGTTAGATTAATATGTAAGAGCTAGCCAGTAAGAGGCTACAGATAACGGGCCAGGCAGTGTTTAAAAGAATACAATTTCTGTGTAATTATTTCGGGCATAAGCTAGCCATGTGGGTGGCCAGGTGCCGGGGACGCAGCCTCGCCGCTCCTATCACTACAAATTTGTATCAATAAACCAAGATCCATACCAATGCAAAGTATTCATCTCTACAGCGCCCCTTTTAAATGTAAACAAACATTTATAAACAATCATTTAGGGAATTTGGGTGTTGTTTTTAAGACTACTTTTTGCTGATTTGGTATCTTGTGTGGTAGGTCCATCTCAGCCAGCAGTCCTGAAGCTGTTATGGATGTTGGACCATCTGGGTCATTACTTCAGGGGGTCTTGTCTGACCAAACCATATTAGTCAGTAAGGAATCAATAGCTTTTTATCCTCTGTGGAAACAAAAGCAGTAGTGACTAGGCAAGCAGGCCTGCTTTTCATCCCGCCTGGCTCCCGCATGGCTAGCTTTACACCCAAAATAACAATGCACAAATTATATTCATTCAAACATTGCCTGGCCCATTAGTTAGCCTCTTACTGGCTAACTCTCACATCTTGATTAACTCATTTCTATTAATGTGTATTGCTACTTGACTGTGGCTTACCGGCATGAGTCTAACCACCATTCGTCTTGTGTAGGAGAAGCATGGCGTCTAACTAACTCTGCTTTCTCCCAGAATTCTGTTCAGTCTCCTCCACCTACCTAAGGGCTAGCCTATCAAAAGGCCAGGGCAGTTTTTTATTAACCAATGAAAGTAACACATAGACAGATGACCTTCCTATATCAGAACCTCTTTTCCAAAGTAATATATCCTTAGACCCAAATGTTGAAATCAAGATACCTTTAAAATATATATATGTATATATATATACATATATATACATACATATATTGGTTT
>NW_026069322.1:5773-8042 GCF_014885135.2 Alexandromys fortis
GTGTGTGTGTGTGTGTGTGTGTGTGTGTGTGTGTGTTTGAGACAGGGTTTCTCTGTAGCTTTGGAGCCTGTGTTGGAACTAGCTCTTGTAGACCAGGCTGGCCTCAAACTCACAGAGATCCACCTGCCTCTGCCTCCCAAGTGCTGGGATTAAAGGAGTGCGCCACCACTGCCCAGCAGGATCCTAATTTAAAGCACAGGTATCTTAAACAGAGCCTATGCTGATGTCCTAATCCCCTCTGGATGTCCTAGGAAAGGGTTATTACAGATGTCCCTCCTTCAAATGTGGTCCTAGAGAAGACTGAACCCAACATGGGGTTCTAAAGAAAACAAGACAGCAGATCACAAACACACACAGGGAGGATGGTGACGACAGAAGCGAGGGGTCTCTACACCAACACTAAGGACCCACAGTGTGGCAGCAGAAGCAGAGAGAAAGGCCTGGATGAGAGGAGAACCTGGCCTGCTCCCACCCCACTCTAGAATAGAGACAAACTCTTGTTTGCAGATTGTGGACTTCTTCTATCAGCCTTTAGGAATTCTTTTTGTTTTTATTTTTGTTTTCGAGACAGGGTTTCTTTGTAGCTTTGGAGCCTATCCTGAGATCTGCCTGCCTCTGCTTCCTGAGTGCTGGGATTAAAGGCATGGTTAGCAATTTAAGATGACTTTCCACACAGTCTGAAAAGTCTGTCTGTGCACTCATTTAACTGTTTTCTTCAGATCATTAACAGAGAATTAGTGAACATGTTGTTTGTGTATATGTGTTGCTGTTGTTTTTTTATGTTCATCTCCCCCAATCAATTGTTTAAGTTAGGAAAAAAGAATAGAACAAAAAAAATTAGATTTTAAGGCAGAACTGAAGTAATTATAGAAAACAGGAAAAAGAATTTCAATAAAACACAAAACTGGTTTTAAATAAGTAAATACATATAATCTATAAATATCTGGCTCTTCAAATATTTTTTTAATGAAAAAAAAATAAAGTGCAGATTGGCATGGTGGCACACACCTTTAATCCCAGCACTCAGGAGGTAGAGGCAGGAGGATCTCTGTGAGTTCCAGGCCAGCCTGGTCTACAGAGTGAGTTCCAGAACAGCCAAGGCTGTCATACAGAGAAACCCTGTCTTAAAAACTAAAACAAAGTGAAAGTAATGTAATATCGTGGATAGGGGTGTTTGTCTGACTGTCTGTGACACTGAGGCTCAGTCCTAAGGACTGTGTATGCTAGGGTCTAACTAAATGGCCACACTGGCTTTGGATTCACTCTGTGGGTCAGGCAGGCCTTGAACTTTCTTTCTTTTTTTTTTTAAGATTTATTTATTTATTAAGTATACAACATTCTGCCTGCATGTATGCCCACATGCCAGAAGAGGGTGCCAGATCTCATTACAGATGGTTGTGAGCCACCATATGGTTGCTGGGAATTGAACTCAGGACCTCTGGAAGAGCAGACAGTGCTCTTAACCACTGGGCCATCTCTCCAGCCTCTTGAACTTTCAATCCTCTGCCTTAGTCTCCCAACCAGCTGGGATTACAGCAAAATATGTTTTATCTTGTCTCATTGAAGGGAATGTTCTGACCTGCTGTTTCTGACATCTCACTTAATCACCCTCCTTAGGCAACCTGGGGTCCCTACTCCTGGAAAGCCTCATTACCTGGATGCAGATTGAGAGCTCATACATGAGCCCCAGGACAAATAATCTTCCTATCTCTGGCTCCCAAGTGGTGAAACTACAGCACCTCTCTACGTCTAAAGAGTGCATATTTTAAATTACGGCGATAAGCTAAAACAACAGAAACGAGAAGATTTCTGAACGTAGATGATGGAGGTGGGTCTTATATCTTATCTGTTTCTTTAATTGGTTAACTAATAAAGAAACTGCTTAGCCCTCTGATAGGGTAGAATTTAGATAGTTAGAGTAAACAGAACAGAATGCTGGGAGAAAGAAGCTGAGTCAGGAGTCGCCATGATTCTCTCACTCCAGACAGATGCAGGTTCAGATCTTTCCTGGTAAGCTACCTCGTGGGCTATACAGATTATTAGAAATGGGTTAGATCAATATGTAAGAGCTAGCCAATAAGGCTGGAACTAATGGGCCAAGCAGTGTTTAAATGAATACAGTTTCTGTGTAATTATTTCGGGGCATAAGCTAGCTGGCAGCCAGGAGCCGGGTGGCTGGAAGTGGCCCGCCGCCGCTCCAATTACTACAGAGTGGCGCTCCAACATGATGGGCTAAATCCACTTAAACACCTGAGAGAGCTTAATTTTA
>NW_026069323.1:0-1615 GCF_014885135.2 Alexandromys fortis
ATCCATTGCTGGTGTGAATGCAAACTTGTGCAACCACTTTGGAAAGCAGTGTGGCGGTTTCTCAGGAAATTCGGGATCAACCTACCCCTGGACCCAGCAATGCCACTCTTGGGAATATACCCAAGAGATGCCCGATCATATGTAGTGCATTTTCTTGATTAGTGATCAATGCGGGGAGGAAACCCACTGTGGGTGGTTTCATCCTTGGACTGGTTGTCCTGGGTTCTATGAGAAAGGAGGCTGAGGTATCCAGTAAGCAGTGCCCCTCCACTGTGTCTGCATCAGCTCCTGCTTCCAGGTTCCTGCCCTGCTTCACTACCTGTTCTGGCTTTCTTTGATGTTGAACTGTGATGCAGAAAAGTAAGCCAAATGAACTTTTTTCTCCCCAGCTTGCTTCTGATCATGATGTTTTGTCACAGGAATAGTAACCCTGACTAGGACACTAAGGCATGTTTTACAATTTCTACAAATATATCCAAGTATTGTCATGAAATTACATGTACAGCACTAGGAGGTGCTGAATACACAAAATATTGCAGAAAGTAAGGAGAAATTAGTATACTTCAAGAACTTAAAACAAAATTTTAATAGTTATACACTATGAAAACCACTGTATCTAAATGTGTATGTATCAAATGTGCTTATTCATTCAAAGAGTAAACTTACTGTAGTATTGTCTTTTCATTAAGATATTGGGGGCTTTTGTAACAGAACAGATACTTAATTTCTAGTAGCATCAATATATGCCAAATATTCCTCCTTTATCTGACACTGTTCATTACATTGTAATTCATCATCAAGGAAGGAAACAGCTATTCTTTTTTAGATATGAGCCAATAACGCTCTGAAAAATTAAATCATCTTTCACACCATTTCATTCTTTGGTGATAATGGATAACAGCCAGATCACAATATTTGACTTTTTTTTACATTCTCCATGTTATGCATGGAAATTTCTTTATGCATTGAAAATCTGCTTTTTCTTTCAAATTCATTCGCAGCATTGTGATAAATAGCAAAAGGTCCTTTACAAATCATAATATGAGCTTCAGTTAAAGCTAGAAAATGTTAAAAAGAACGGTATAAAGGCACACTGAGTGGATGGGTCACCATGAGCAACACTGAAGGCTCTCATCCTTTTAGAATATATAATGACATTTTAACCTCTGCATCTTTAGCACCATGCTTCATAACAAAGCAGTGACCCGATTTTCTAGGTTAATTTGAAATTCAGTCATATGGTCATCATAATATATAAACAGAAAATTGGTATTATGAACTGACCGTTTTCTTTTTTCCTGCCATGTGAGGAACCCGGAGCTCCCAGGTTGATTGTGTTGTGAAGTAGGACATTTTGTTGTTGGCTAGGTGACAAAGGCAGAACCTTCACCAGTGAAGTTAGTATTCCACTAACATAAGTCTAAGGGAGCATGACTCTTTCACTCTCCTATGACAACAGAGAAAAAGGGACTGATAGAAAACAAGGGAACAGATCTGCATGAGATACTTGACTTCTGCCTCCAGAACTAATGATGTATTTCTATTGAATATAAGTTACCTATTCCTCAATATTTCATTCTAGAATACCTAACAGACTAAGGCAAATGGAAATATA
>NW_026069323.1:5847-8147 GCF_014885135.2 Alexandromys fortis
CTCATCATCCTCTTGAAGTTATTGATGCTGTCCAGAGCAGAAGTGTCTCGTTGTCATAAAAGTCCTAGGTTATTAAAACATTTTAAATGTCATATTCTGTAGGTCTTTTAAAGGTTTGATGATTATCTATCTAACTGAAATATATCTCTGTATATCTAGAAAATCTAACTAAGATGGCTACAAGTTTGACTATCATGGATAACTTTCTATTACCTATATTTCTAAATTTTTAAATGAGCTGCACACAGTACCTTAATCAAGAGCAGAAATATACATATAAGAAAATTGACCTTAAATTTGTATCAATAAACGATGATCTGTACCAATGCAAAATATTCATATCTATATCATACCCCCTTTAAATGTAAAGAAACATTTATTGACAATATTTGGGAATGTGGGCATAGTTCTGTCCAAACTTCTTCCTGCTGTTTATTGAGCAAAGAAAATTTTTGAGGGGTGTTCAAAAATGACCTTTCAGGGGTCTTGTTTCATCAAACAATATTAGCCTGGAATGAAACCACAGATTCCCATCCTCTGTGGAGGCAAAAGAAGAACCTCTTTTCCAAAGCAACATGTATCCATATTTAAAATCAATATCCCTTTAAAATATATGTTGGTTTAACTTAGCAGCCAATACAATGAAATGTCTCTCTGTACTTAGCTCATTCACAGAAAAAATGAAAAGATAACACAATAATATACATAATCAAGACTTTGTGAATTTTCCATTTTTATGTGGCTTATTTTTCTTTTTGTAACTCTCTATATTATTTTTCTTTTCTCTTTCAAGCCTACATACATTTATCCAACACTATGACTCATCTGGATTTGCTTTTATTGCATATCTGTAATTCTCTACTGTCCAGGAGTGCTTTTGAAAATGCTAAGCACTTCTTAAAATTTAAGCTATGCCATTACTATGGTATATATGGTACTTCTTGCTTGCCAGCCTAGTCCGAAACTTAAGCTACACTATTACAATGGTATATATGGTACTCTCTGCTTGCTCCACAAGTCCAACATGGCAAAGCCACTGCTTCCCTTCCAAGAGCCATGCACAGTGCCCCACTTCCAGGCACACAGCCTGTCCACAATGCCATTGAGCAAGCTGCAGTAGTCTGCTCACAAACCGCACTCAAATGCTCTGTAGTTATACCTCCTGCCTGAAAAAGTGAAAGTTTGTGCTGGCAGCATGACCCAGGAAGCCAGCATTTCCAAATGCACTTTTCTATTTGCTACCAGTGAGTCAGGAAAACCTCAAAGGAGCTGGTCTACACCACCAGCAAACAGCAAGAAGCTGTGTAAAACTCTGTAATTTTTTTTTTTTTTTTTGCCTAGAATTCCTTTTCAAGCTTTCTCATATTTTAATGTGGATGTAGTTACCCACATTGGTGCCAATTTGTTGTGAGAAGGTGCCACTTGGTTCCTGGCTGCCCGCCTAGCTTAGACCCAAGATAATCACACAGAAACTATATTAATTAAATCACTGCTTGGCCCATTAGCTCTAGTTTCCTATTGGCTAACTCTTACATCTTAATTTAACCCATTTCCATTAATCTGTGCATGACCATGGAGGTCATGGCCTCCCAGAAAAGTTTCAGCATATCTGTTGCAGGCAGTGACTCCATGGCGTCTCCCCAACTCTGCCTTTTTCCTCCCATGCTATAGGCCAAGCAATTTCTTTATTTATTAACCATTAAAAGCAACACATAGACAGAAGGACCTCCCACACCATTCAATGACAGTTTCTGCAGACAGGTCTCTCATTAAAAATGCATACTGTGCTAAAATGCATTATGTGGGAAGATATGATTCCTCTGGCTGAATTATTTACAGCTATTTCATGGATTTATTTTAGTTTTTCCTCCTACATATATGCAAGTTCCATGGATGAGTAAATAAATAATTTTTTTTAGGAAGAAAACAAAACCCTCATTAAATTATAAATTAATATAAGTCTATAGCTCTGAAACACAGAAACTTGTATTTCAAAATGTCTTAAGGGGATAATGTTTA
The DNA here is from genome assembly GCF_014885135.2 of Alexandromys fortis. Classification (NCBI taxonomy): domain Eukaryota; kingdom Metazoa; phylum Chordata; class Mammalia; order Rodentia; family Cricetidae; genus Alexandromys; species Alexandromys fortis. The sequence goes on from NW_026069323.1 coordinate 7,867, forward strand.
TACAACATAAAACACTAGAAAATAAGAACAATGAAATGAGAGTATACTATATGAGTTCACACAGTTATATATTCTACTTTTTCATTTAATGAATTATTGGGACACACTCCAATTTTATATAGCACAGAGATAATCACTGCACAATATTCCACTAGGCCAATATGCCATCTCTCACGACTTGGCCGCAACACCTCCCCCTTTTGTTTAAGTAAGAGAGTTCTAAACCTACTACGAAATTATATACAATAAGTACAAATATCCTATTCTAACTAGCTTAGGTC
>NW_026069324.1:0-4414 GCF_014885135.2 Alexandromys fortis
TATGCAATAGGCACACAATAGTATTACAAAGGACAGAGAAGCCAAGAGAGATGCCGTACTGTTGCTAGCAGCACTAAGGAAGTAGCCAATGTAAAAATGACACTGGGCACTAGAGCTGAGAGAATGTCCATCATTGTGTGGGCAGTTGTAGTAGCAGGGTTGGGACGGGACAGGGAGCAGGTGAACAAGCTTCCTGCTATTTCTCAGCATCCATACTATCTGGAGGATGCTCTGTGGGCCACTTGGAAGGCTTGAGCTGGTAAAAATAACTGGGGAGGTGTTACTCAGGAGTAAAGCCAGTATTATTTACTGGGGAAGGTATGAAGTTTGCATCAGTACCATGTCGGGATGCATTGCCTTCCCAATCTGCCCTGATATCAACCACAAGCAAAAATTGTTTATCTTTGAAGAAAGTCATACAGAGGAGTGCTCTGGTCAAATCGTCGAGGGGTCGAGAGGCTGGGGAGGTCACTCAACAGGTGAGAGCACAAGCTAATCTTACAGAGGATGTGATTGTGGTTCTCAGAGCTCTGGCTGGGCAGTGCACAGCCACCTGTACTTCTAGCTGCAGGGCATCTGTGCACTCTTCTGACTTTTGCAGGAAGCTGTACTCAGGCACGCGCGCACACACACCTTTTTAAAAATAAAACCTGTGGGAGTGATATGCTTTTTTGTTTGGTTGATGTTTTCCTGAGCAGTGTTTTACTTTGTTTTTACACCTTAATTTTCGCTTTTCTTCTTTCTTCTTCCTCCCATTTTTTCCCTTCCTACCTTCAACCCTCTGCTATCTCTCCCTAGCCCCTCACTTGATTTTTCTCTTGGTTTCAAGTCAGGTGAGTAAACAAAATAAAGTCAGATTGGGTCGTTGTGGAGCGAGCGGCATTGCTTTCTGTTCCTTCTGAATCATATTACCCTAGATTTAGCGGCCTAACACAACATACGTGAACTTTTGGAAGCCTGAAATCAATTAAAAATTAGTTAAGTATTTATTTAAATGATGTAATTAAAGATAAAGTAAACCTATGGACCTCAGTGATGGTCCATATTAACAGCTCGGTAGAATCTACAGTCACCCAGAGATTTGACTATTTGAGTCTATGAATGAGTTTCTAGATTGGATTAACTGAGGAGGGAAGACACAATAGAAATGTGAGTAACACTGTGCACGAACCAAGAAAGTGAGCTGAGCCCCAGCATCGGCCTCGTGGGTTCCCAGCTGCAGAGGCCATGTGACCAGCCAGCTGCAGAGGCCATGTGACCAGCCAGCTGCAGAGGCCATGTGACCAGCCAGCTGCAGAGGCCATGTGACCAGCCAGCTGCAGACGCCATGTGACCAGCCAGATGCAGATGCCATGTGACCAGACAGATGCAGATGCCATGTGACCAGCCAGATGCAGATGCCATGTGACTAGCTGCCTCACCATGCTTCCCCAGCCACGATGTCTGCAACCTCATCCACAAGCCAACGCAAGCTCTTCCTTATGTTGCGTTTCTCAGGTGTTTAGTAGCAGCAATGAGGAAAATAATAAATGTAGGCTCCAGCTGGGTCTTGGCAGGTCTTGGCAGAATGTTCTGGAAGCTCCGGGGAAAACTGTTTCTGTACCTTCCCATTTCTGTCAGCTGCAGCATCCACTGACTTCTGGTCTTGCCACTCCATTTGCTGATTCCAGAGGCACATGGGCCTCTCTGACCTTCCTGCCATCCTCGTGGAAGTCCGTGTGGTCTCAAGGATACCCCCAGAGAGTTCAGGCCACTCCTGTTATTCTTAAAAAACGATTAGAGAGGCTACAAACGGTCCCCGGGCGGGCTGGCGGGGCCCGCCATGGGAAAGTGGCTACAAACGGTCCCCGGGCGGGCTGGCGGGGCCCGCCATGAGAAAGAGGCCACAGGAGGGCACGCTTCCTTGGCCCACGGTGGCGGCAGGTAACAGACGCGTAAACACAGGTAATAGCCATAAGTATTTATTAAGGAAGGGGGAGAAAGAAAGACAGAGAAAAGAGATAAAAGGAGAGAGGAGAGATAAAAGAAGAGAGAGACAGAGAAAACGCGTGCGCACGCTAAGGAAGCAGAAAGAGAGAGAGAGGTCCCAAGATGGCCGGCTGATTGTGGGCGTCGTCTTGGGGAGGGGTGCGAGAGAAGGCTGGGGTGCTGGGAACATCCTGGCATAGCTGGTCTCTTTGCTTCTGACCGATGTGTGTGGCCCTTGATTGCACCCGCAAAGGCTCTTGCAATGTATATTCTGCCTTCAGAGGTGCTGGGAACTGGGCATGAACATCTTTGGGAGTAGCTGCTATCAATTAACCACAGATACTAAGAGCCGCAAGAAGAATAAGTTCTTGATATGTAGATTCCAACTTAAGATCAGCTTTGCCCCAGTTGAGCCCTCCTGGCCCCACTGCTCCCTGGAAACCTTAGCTGGAGTATGCCCTGCTTCCTCTGCAGCTGCGCAATGGCCTCCTGTGGCCTCCACATTCGCATTGACCCGTTCCACCTCGACAATGCATGCGTGCTCATTGTCCCCTCTACTCTGCCATTTCAAAAGAACTGAGTCTAACAGCCCACACGCCAGGTCTTTGCTGGGTGCCAGCATTCCCATAAGTAAGGGAGGCCCATCCCCGCAGGACCTCTCCTGAACTGTGCGAGGCTCACGCGGTCCTTCGACAAATACGATACACAATTTTTCTACACCTCACCCTTATACCAGCCTTTCCATAACAACACTATGAATACTGCCAGGCAAAGTATTTCATTTACGTTCTGGAAAGTGACCTGATGGTAATTTAATCAAGGATGCTGTCTTCTTCACAGCCAGACGCCACCTCCGCCTGGGCACCCCTCCCTTACACAGCATGCAGGACCCCAGAGTGAGAGGGCTATTTCTAGCCATAAAGGGACCCTTATTGCAGCTGTGTTTTAGACTCACTAGTTTCCCTCTCTTGCTGTCCCTCTTCAGACCTTGGCCATTATGTAACCCTCAGGTGTGGCTAAGAAAAGAACTCACCAAACTGGGCACCATCTCCAAGAGATGCAAGCCCAGACTTCCCACTTTGGAGAACGTGGCAACCTGTGTGCCCAAAGAGTTTGATGGATCTATTTAAGAGTCAAGAGTTCCTTTAATCAAGTTTTGTGTAACTTGAACTCCAGAGTCTCAGTCCTCTTATCTGTGCAATGACCATTTTACACAATTTCTATATATTCCTGCTGGGAAGGGGGAGCAATAAAATATAAAAGGCAGCCAGGCAGTCAGTCCTGTGAACCTCTAACCCCAGCACAGGAGGAGCTGAGGCAACAGACTTATACATTTAAGATGAGTCTGGGCTGTACAGTGATTACCATTCTGAGAACTAAGATTTCATTTCTAAAACTGTGTATATGCATGTTAATAAATAATACCATCCTGAGAGCTAAGAATTCATCTCTGATATTGTGGGTGCATGTTAATAAACAATATATATTGTATATATATTATTATAAAGTATATACATATGCACAGAATTTATGTGTATATATAATGAGAAATAAAAGGACAGTTGCCTACAGAATGCAATCTTGTTTTAAAAATAGATACTCTTTAGCCACATGACCCTTGAAAACACTTGTTCATATCTCTATTTTTCTGTGCACAAACCATGTGATCATCGTACTATAAGCACCTGCCCTAGGCTGTGCAAAGCACCTGGACCGTGGCATTCACAAACACGAGGTAGAAGGACAAGATGGGAATGAGACCCCAGCAGTAGTTTCCAACTCCAGCCCATGCCTGAGTTCCTTAAGTGAAATACTAGTATCCTGACTCAGTTCTCCCAGCCTGCGATATGTGGATGGTAATGCTGACCTCACAGGATGGCTGGGAATTAAGACTCAAAAATCAGATAACCTGGAGAGCATCCAAAACCATTTGGTAGCCTGTGCATTAACTTAATAAGGGCGAATTCTGTTTTCTCTTCTGAGCTGAGGACTGCAGGAGATGATATTCGTTTTCTCTTCCCCAATAACAAACTGGCACCACCTTAGTGGCTCAAAGTGACACCCACTTGCTAGCTGACAGCCCTACAGATCAGAGGTTCTGCAAGACTGGGTACTCGGGATGTCTTGAAGTGGGAATTAGCAGTGTCAGATAGCCAACGGTCAGTGCTTTAGTCTGGTTTTTATTGCTGTGACAAAATGCCAGAGGAAAACACTTTAAAGGAGTTAAGGTTTATCTTGGACAAATGTTCCAGAAACTTTAACCATGATGGCTCATCTCTGTGGGCCCAGGGTGAGGCAAAAGATAATGGCAAAGCATCCTTGAGTCCATTAGATGCAGCTCGGTCTTTAATCCAGGAGCCTTCAGGATCATTTTAGATTCAAAGCACAATGCACCCTGAGTTTGACCAAAGAATTCTGCAACCCTGAAAAGGATTTGTTGCTAACA
>NW_026069324.1:6457-8159 GCF_014885135.2 Alexandromys fortis
TTATTTATTATTTATTTGTTAAAGATTTCTGTCTCTTCCCTACCACCACCTCCCATTTCCCTCCACTTCCCCCAATCAAGTCCCCCTCCCTCGTAACCTTCATCAGGCAATGAAAGGAGACAGAGACAGAGACCCACATTAGAGCACCGGACTGAAATCTCAAGGTCCAAATCAGGAGCAGAGGGAGAGAGAGCACGAGCAAGGAACTCAGGACCACGAGGGGTGCACCCACACACTGAGACAATGGGGATGTTCTATTGGGAACTCACCAAGACCAGCTGGCCTGGGTATGAAAAAGCCTGTGGGTTCTTTTTTTTTTCTTTCTTTCTTTTTTTTTTAAATTTCACTGTGGGTTCTTAACCTAAAGTCTAATCCAGTTCTTTAAAGACAAAGTGACCCCCTTGAAGCCATACAAAGGCCCGTCTAGATTTAGATCCAGAGAATATCAATATCACACAGATAGTATCACCTTGTTTCAGATTAATCAGTGAGACAGGCCTCTGGTTCCACCACAAAGGGGACTGTGAGGATAGACCTCTGCCCTGCCACTGAGAGCAGACCTCCACCATGGAGCTGAGGGTTAGCCTCTACTACAGTGCTGAGGATAGACCTACTACAGCACTGTGGCTAGACCATTACAACAGTGCTGAGGCTAGACCTCTACTACAGCACTGATGGGAAATGTCAGCTGTACTGAAGAACTTAAGTCAGCCATTCCCCCCCCCTTTTTTTTTTTGGCTCCAAAGGCTCTGGAAACTTTTTTCTGTTGTTCTTGGGCTGCATCTAACCCCAGAATCCCACTGACCAGCAGCTCTCTTCTTCTCAGTCAGTATGAAGCCATCGTCTTTGCAGACAAACTTTTTTAAAAACAAGTTTAAAAATGTACTTTGTAAAACTAGAACACAGAATCTTTTAAAAAGATTGTTATTTTTCCCCCTTAAGCATCTTCCAGAAACAGCCAGCAAGGAGAGACACATCCCCCTACACAAAACCCACACAAGAATATCAAAATCTGTTTGATAATGAATTTGAATTTTTTTTAAAGAAATCCATACGCTAAAATCGTTCTTATTTTTAATTTTTCCCTCCTTTTCCAAATTCATGGACATAATGTTTCTTATTGCAACTCAGAAACATCTCAAAATAGCTGCCAGAATTTTACAAATAAACATAAAACCAAGACTTTAGCGGTACAAAAATAGACCTCACTTCTGCTCTAAAGGTTGGTTGCCCTTCTGAATCTTTGGTGGGGCTGGGACTGCACAGGCAGCGCAGGCACCATGCCACTCGGAGCTGAGACCAGTTTCCCTCTCTGGAAATACCCAGACAGCACTCTGTGCCTTGCATCTTGTCTATAGAAGTGCAATCATTATTTTAAGGAAGGGTGGAAATGCGAGTACAAAGTTGAACAACTACAGAGGCGATCTATTCACTCACAGCGTCATTCAGGCAGGGTTCTGAGGCGCCATAACTCTTGCTCCCGAAAATTACTGTGGCAGCTATTGGTTTGGAAGTGCCGAGAAATAACGATTAACCCTTTATTTAAATCGTAGCTATAGTTAAGTGTGTGTGGGGGGAACAGATGACTTAGTTTCTTCAATTCAGCCAGCGTTTCTTGAAGTGCTGTGGTATCAGTTTACCCTCAGCTCCGAGGTGGAGGTCTATCCTCAACACTGTGATGGAGTCTAACTTTAGGTCCATG
>NW_026069325.1:0-2471 GCF_014885135.2 Alexandromys fortis
ATACATCTTTAATCTCAGCACTTGGGAGGCAGAGGCTGGTGGATCTCTGTGAGTTCAAGGCCAGCTTGGACTACATAATGAGTTCCAGGATTACCAGGGCTACATAGTTAGACCCTGTCTCAAAAAAAAAAAAAAGTGTATAGCAATAGAACACATTCAAACATACTCAAAGACAACCTGTTGCTACCACATGCACGATATAAAGGGTGTGTTTTTTCTCTGTCTCTGTCTCTGTCTCTGTCTCTGTCTCTGTCTCTCTCTCTCTCTCTCACACACACACACACACACACACAAACACATACACAAAGTGGGCCAATGAAGTAAACTGACCAAGGTAAAACTAGTAGAAACATTTTGTAAAATTCAAAATGAGTAATCCTGAACTGTCCTAAATATCTGAGTCTCTTGGGAACTGTTATTTTATTATTTTTAAAAATACCAATCCAAATTTCCACTTCCTTCCCTCATTCCACTTCCCTCCCTCCTTGCACTTCCCTCCCACTCCCTCCCCCCACCCTCCCCCCAACACCCTCCAATCTTAAGAGAGGGCATGTGTGGGATGTCCAAGTCCCTCACTACTACATCCAGGTTGAGCAAGGTTTACTTGCAAAGAGAATAGGATCCCAATAGCCAGTACATGCAATAGAGACAAATCCCAGTGCCATTGTCATTGGCACCTCAGTTTGCCCCAACTATCAACCACATTCAGAGGGACTAGTTTGATCCCATTCTCATTCATTCCCAGTACCATTGGAGTTGGTGAGCTCCCATTAGCTCAGGCACATTGTCTCAGTGGGTGAACCCTTCATGGTCTTGTCTTGACTTCCTTGCTCATACTCTTCCTCCTTCCGTTTTTCAACTGGATCTTGGGAGGTCAGTTTAGTGGTCCGATGTGTGTCTCTGTTTCCATCTACTGTTAGATGAAGGTTCTATGGTGATATTTAGGATAATCATCTTAAATGACTACAGGGCAAGGGCAGTTCAGGTACCCTCTCTGTTGCTTAGGGTTTTAGCTGGATTCCTGTGTAAGGGTAATAATGTTCATACTATAACTTGAAACAGGTAGCTCATGAACTATGTGAGGTAATGGAACAGATTCTAGAAGGAATGGAAACAGATAATATCAAACCCTGGTTTGGGAAGACTAGTAGCTTGAATGACAATGACTGCCATGAGCTCATACATTTTAATCCTTGGTCTTCAGTTAGTTGTCAGAGATGTTTGGAAAAAAATTAGGAGGCATAGGCTTACTGGAGGTGAGCATTGCGATTTCAAAAAAAACAACTCATTCCTAGCTAGTTGTCTGTCTAATGCTTGTAGATCAGATGTGAGATCTCCATTGCTGCTCCAGGACCATGCCTGCCTGGCTGCTACCCTGGTGCCTGCAAAGATGGTCACGAATTTTAACCCTTTGGAACTGCAAGCTTCAGATTAAATGCCTTCTTTTATAAGTTGCTGTAGTTATGTTGTTTTGTCACAGAATTCAAAAGGAACTAAGACAGAGTTAAAAGAACAGCCAAGGCTGTTGTACCAAGGTGAATGATGCGGTTGGCAATGCAGAACCAGAGCAGAGAGGAGAGTGAGAAACAGTGAATGTTCTTTGCTAATAAAGCATTATAGAGTATTTAGCAGGATGGGTTTAAAAGGTAGCTACTTGTTTTAGGTAGTCACCTTGCATATTCTTTTGACATTAGAATGTTTAGGTTGGGGTACAGGGAACTTACTCAGGAAGTTCTTGGAGTCATCCACAGAACACACAGTCATGGTTTCATCATGATTAGATGGATGGGTGCTAGTGACATGGAACCAGAATCTGGACATGGTTTGAAAATGTGAAAGGGAAGCCAAATAATTCTAAAAAACTTTATCCAGCAGCTGTAAAGATGTTATTATCTGTGACTGATTAATAATATCACAACTTCATTCTCAGATATGAGCTTGATGAGTTTACTATGTGTTTTGATATTTATGGTTACATTAAATAAGCAAATTGCTATATGATTAGGAAATTATTTTTTTTTAATTTTTTTTATTGAGAATAAGAAAAAAAAAAGTTTCCGCGTCCTCCCAGCCTCCCATTTCCTTCTTCCCCTCCCCCCACTCCTCTCCCCCTCCCTCTCTAATCCAAAGAGCAGTCATGGTTCCCTGCCCTGTGGAAAGTCCAAGGTCCTCCCCCCTCTGTCCATGTCTAGGAAGGTGAACATCCAAACTGGAAATTCTGATGAGGTGATAAAATTTAGTTTGCCCCAATGCTTTAGTGACACTGACATTATCGGGCAATAATACTATGAAGGGTTTTACCATTGGGTTATCTTAGGTCTGACCCTTTGGACACCTATGTGTGTAAGATATTACAGTGATGAGCCTAACCCAAAATGATTCCAAGAAAGATAAAGAGATGGGAAGTGACCCACAAGAGTGTAGCATATAGTGATAGAACATATTACATTGGATGTTTCAAAGGGGGGAAA
>NW_026069325.1:7334-8221 GCF_014885135.2 Alexandromys fortis
AAAAAAGATTAATTATTTTATATTATAATAAGTCATACAAGAAAGGTACAGAAAGCCATACTGATTAAGCCAAGTCAAAATATGAATTCTTTATTAGCTGATGGCAAAGAGCAGGCACATGCCTTAACATCCCTTGATGCTTGGGTTCAGGGGTACAGAATTTTTAAAGGCAAAATACACGAAGTTCAGAGTTTACATCAATGTTAGATGAGTGTCAGCATAACCTTGGAACATTTATTGCTGGCAGAGAATAAATTCTCACAGTTTTAGGCACAGCGTGACAATTTTAGTTTTATCTTCTCTAGTTTTTTTTTTAGCTTATGTTAAGTTTGTGTAGACATTAATTATTTTGGTTAATATATCTTGACAACGGAAATCACAATTGTTTTTCTAAGGTAGATGTTAGTGGTGGATAGAGAGATAAAAACTGTCTAAGCAAACCCAAAATGGAGCCTGGACAAAGTGGTGTTATGCTAGACACTCAATGTATCTGTGAGTGCACATATGAGTTATCATGTGCATGCAGGAGCCTGTGGAGATGATAAGAGGGTGTTTGATCTGGTGGAGTCAGAGTAACAGACTACTGTGTGCTGGCGTGCAGGTGCTGGGAATTGAACCTGTGGCATCTGAAGAAACAGTAAGCATTTTTAACCTCTGACCCAGACTCAGAATGTCCTAACTTTTTCAAAGTCACTTGCCTTTGTTCTTTATTGTTTTTCATTAAACCAGTTCTTGTTGTTTCAAACAGTGTTATCAACACATCTCTTAAACAATCTCAAAAGGTATCGTCTGGCTAGGAATATACATTGGGTGAATGGGCTGTGTCTCTGGTTTACCTTCTAGATACACTGAGACTCAAAAGCAGTTTGATCCCTGGGAATACAATC
>NW_026069326.1:0-4667 GCF_014885135.2 Alexandromys fortis
TCATGGGAAATCATGAACTCTATACCAACTTCTATAAAGTCTATTTTCCACTATTTTAGGCTATCTGTTTGTGGGAGATAGATGTGTAGCTTGGTCAACTTAAGGGCCTGGGAGGGAGACCAGGACACATTTATGGTACAAGATCTAATTTTAGAGACAATTCTATACATTTGGATATCTTACACTTCTTGATAAGGTAGGGTTTGAACTGCCTCAGCTTAATATGACAAGTTATGTTGCCTCCCCATGGGTGGCATATCCTTTGGAAGGAATTGATGAGGATGGACTGTGGGGAAACAAGAATGGGAAAGGAGAGTCTGTGGAGAAATTTATTTAGAATGTAAAATGAATGAAGAGAAAGTAAAAAGAAAGCAATTACATAAATCCCATTTTATCAGTGATTTATTAATATTATCTCATTTAAATAACGAACTAACATTTTAAAAAAGACCAGCAGAGATACTGACATGTGCATATCTATTATCACCCAGTCATCTGTCTAGAGTCTTTTTTGTCCTGAACTTTCTTTACTGAACATCTGCATTGTTCTTCAATTAGATGAGACAAATGTTAAACTACAATATTGGTTGCAATTTAACACTGCTCAGAGTAAAGCATGTCTTGTTGCATGGCATTTGGAGCTGGCTCCTCACCTTTGGGTCACTCCGAGATGAGCTTCACGGCTGAGGTCTCAGGGAGCCATGATTATCACTGCACCTCTGGGACATTATTGGGTCTATTTGTACACTGAGGGGCATACAGCCCATTGTTAATAAACCTTATAATGTATTTGGATGAAGGAACACTTAATATTCCTTGTAGTCACCAGCACCCAGCTCATAAAACATCTCTTATAGATCCATTCCACTCTTTTCTACTTGCATTGATGGTAGCTGAACAAAATCACTTATTCAAGGTCACATTTGATTCTATTTTTTGATTGCTAAAAAAACTTTAAGATATCTATTTTTATTTGTTTTATCATAGTTAGGTTCCCCACATCAGAAAGTCATTAGTAGACAAGAGTTTTGTTTCCCTCTAGACAGCTCCTCAGTAAGCATAGAGAAAATTATTATTATTTCTAAACACTCAACCAATTTCTCAGGTCATTATTAGTTAACATATCAATTTTAAATTAATTATATTTCTTATAAGTGCTCTGCCATGTGGATTGGTACCTTTACTCAGTATGGCAATTACATATACTTCCCACAGCTTCTCATGATACTGAGACTCCTCCAATTTCCTCACTAATATTTAGTCTGTTTCTTCAGCCTAAACTTATACTACTTAGACAATATCCAGTCAGAATCTTTCTTAAATCATTTACAATGACATATATTCAAACAATATCAAGGAATATTTCATACCATGTTCTTTATTAGTTAATACACTCTCTCTTTTTATTTCATTTTATTTTTATGCTGATGTCCATATAAATTGTCATTTTTGATATCATCTTGAGAAATTTTATGATTAAATTTATTCATAATAGTGTTGGTATGTATTATTTTATATGTATTCTTAGTAGAAAATATGTTCATTCCTTCCATATTTCACTTACTCAGCAGTGATATCATCCTCATGTCTAGATACTGAAGCACAACTTCATGAACATTTAATTTAAACCTGCCCAGATGATTCTAAATATTTTACCACAAACTGGCTATGATCTACAACTGTCTTACCATATGGAATTTATAAACAGGCATATTTTCTTAGTCAGGCTTCCACTCACAGTCTGTGACATGACATAAGCAAATGATACAATTGCAAAGAGTAAAAACACTGTGACTTTGTTTCCATAGAGATAGAGAAAGCCTAGTAAAGGGATATAGTTCAGTACTCATATTTTTTGTCTCCAAATAACAATAAGTTATATGTAAAAACTCTCTTTTGCTTTTTAATGTATTTTTGTTGCTTGTTTACATATGATTTACATGATATCTTAATACAACATAGCACTAACAAAGGCAATTTCATTAGGTATTATTTTATTTCATATGAACATACCATAGTTGCATTTTTTAATTATTTTTTGTTCCCACTATATCTAGAATTGCTAGATAGCATTCCAGAGAATGGGTTCCTAAAATCAGAACATGCAGGATGAATCAATCCTGGCCCCACTGGGCCCTGGCCCACAGTCTGCCCAGTCATTCAACTCTCCCTCACATTCTGATTGCTTAAACTGTTTGTATCCTAGTTCCCTCACTGTCAGCCAGAGTCAGCCTAGGTAAGCTGTTTCAGTGGGTATTCCCATCACGACCGTGATCCCTCTTGCATGTATTCTTACAATTCCCATTATTCAACTGGGCTTTAGGCACACAGCCATGTGATCAACTGTGGATCTCTGTGTCTGCTTCCATAATTTGCTGAAATTAGGTTCAACGATGATGACATTTAAGATAGTCATCAATCTGACAACAAGACAAGGACAGTTCAAGTACCATCTCAACTATTTCTTAGGTTCTAAGTTGTGGTCATCCTCGTGAATTCCTCCAATACCAGGGTTTGGTTATTCCCATAATATTTCTGTCAGTGAATTTAACTGTTTTCTTCCTCGCTATCTCTTTAGCTCCCCAATCTTTAAAATCCTGTTACTTCCCGTTCTTTCCTCTTCATTACTCTCTTTATCCTTATTTTCTGCATTCCCTTTTTACCGCATCCATATTTTCCCAATTTTTTTCATGATGCTTGTCTTTTTCCTTTCCCCAGGGTTATCATTTTCCCCTAATGTTCCCCTTATTCCTTAGCTTCTCTGTGATCCTGAGTTATAGGTTCCCTATTCTATGGTTTATAGTTGTTGTTCACCTGTGATTAGGGACGATCCATCCTCATCATTCTGGTCTAGTTTACCTCACTTAGAATGGATTTTTATAGTTTCATTCATTTGCCTGCAAACTTCAAGCTATCTTTGTTTTTACTGCTGAAACAGTAAGGAATATGCTCATTTGGAAATTTGAAAACCAGAAAATCATTTTTAGAATATTTATTTTCTACAGCAGGCATGCTGGCATTGAACAATTCCAGGATATTAGAGAAATGTGGAAACAAGAAGTTTTCTGAGTATTGATGGCCAGCTAGGCTAGAATGTCAAATTTCAGTACCAAGAGGACACCTATCTCAAATGCACAAGTTTTAATAAATATTTGCATCAAACCACAATTGGTTAATATGTAAGAAGTTTTGCCCTAATGAATTTCCAACAACTGTAAGTAAATCCATGATTCTTGTAGTATATTCATTGCTCAAAAACACACTATGCACAGAAGAAGTACAATGAAATCAAAACCCTCATTAGAGTAGCTATTTGTACTCCTGAGCTAATTGAGAAAGAAATATAGAATTATTATCAGCATAGTTTGCTATGTAGGGCACTCATGTACCTTTAGATGGTTTATAATTAATGGACATACAACTTCCTTAAATATATTCTGTATACATTAAAGTTAGAAAAATATTTTTCAGGTTTAATAGTGATTATTAAAATTTTGAGAGGAAATCTATTGTTTGGAATCTAATGGATTTTTAAAACAAATACCTATAAATTTATATTAAGACAATAATTCAGGTATATTAATTACATATGAAAAGAAACGTTGTGAAAAAAATATACTTGCAAAGTTGGGGGTGCAAATATCTATAAGGACGTAAAACCAGGCAAACATAAACGTTAATCATATAAATATATATATTTTTCTCTATAAATGAATTAACTTGTATTCATTTTTTATTTTAAGACACAGCGGGATACGTTGTTACTGTCAGGTCTATTTCAGGAGGGCTTAAAATCAATATTTCTTTCTACAATCCATCCATCGCCCTACACAACATTATAATGGACTTAAATATATTATATGTTGTAATTCAACTAAGCACTGTAATCATATATTATATTTAAATATTACATATTGCATGAAGCATATAAAACATAAATAATTATATTTCAACTGCATAAACAAACACATAAAAATAAACAAAAAAAGATTAAAAATAATAAGAAGCCAGATGCACCTGACCACGCGAAGTCACAATCAAAAAACCACAGNTGACAGGCAATATGGCAGAGTTAATCCTAGCCTTGTCCACTTAGCATTTAAAATGCTTCTGGTCAAAAAAGAGTTATAGATATAACAAGAAACACTCATTAAAAAGATGAAGTATTTAAGTAGACAGAGTATAGATAGTCATAGATTAAATGAGTAAAGAAAAATAAGTCATCTAAAGATGAAAAATACACAGGGAGACTGGCTTATGTATCTTATTGTGTATTTTTTTGACTGTGAATTAGCTAAGTACAGAAAAACATTTTATAGTATGTGGTGCTAATCTAAACCAAACTATGTGCTTTAAATGTATCTTGACTTAAAAATTTGGTTAGAGACCAGCCTGGTCTACAGAGCTAGTTCCAGGACAGGCTCCAAAGCCACAGAGAAACCCTCTCTTGAAAAACAAACAAAAAAAATTGGTTATAGGTAAGGATATTTGCTTTGGAAAAGAGTTTACACTTCCTTCTCAGAGAGAATGGAAACCTGTGGATTTCTCAAGATTATTGTGATTCAAGGGAAGAAGATGCACTTAAAGGTCTAAATGAACTCCTCCAAATACTTAGACCAATAAACAGCAGGAAGAAGTTAGGAAATAGACATGACCAAAAAAAATTA
>NW_026069327.1:0-1299 GCF_014885135.2 Alexandromys fortis
TGTGCACGCATACGTGCATGTGCATGCACTCACAATGGGAATGAGAGGCCAACGACAAGTGTTTCTCACGTGCCATCTACTTGGATATTTTTTGAGACTGGCTCTCTTCATTGGCCCAGAGTCCAGTTATGCTACCCTGGTTCGGGGATCACAAGCACCACCAGGTGCTAGAACCTAACTCAGGTCCTCACACTGCACAGCAAGCACTTCAATCTATCTCTCTCTCCTGCCCTGGTTATTGTTTTTTAAAGTCCATGATGAGAATTAGCCCTTCTTAGTTTGAAAAAGTTTATTTTTCTATTTTTACTAACCTTTAAAAGTTCATTTCATTATTATAAAAAGAATGGTCTATAATTTTTCATTCTGCCATTCTTCATCTTTATACTTTTAAAAAAGATTTATTATTAACTTTTAATATGTATGAATATTTTACCTGTATGTAGAGGTATGTGAATGTGTGTTTAGTGCCCTCGATCCAAAAGAGGGAATTGAATTCCCCGAAACTGGAGCTGCAGACTAGAACCACCAGGTGAGTACTGAAAACCACACCTGGATCCTCGAGAAGAGCAACCAGCACTCTTAGCCACTGCACCATCCCTCCAGTCCTTGAAGCTTCCGTTTTTTTACAAGTATTGTAGTCTATGTCTATACCTGTGCTCTGACATTTAAAAGATGATTCATATTCAATGAATGCCGAGGAAATAGATGGAAAATTGATGAATCGTGCTCTGAAATGCAAGGTCAGTCTTGTGAGATTCATTCATGAAAGGGAAAACAACCAAGAATTAGAATTTCTTTATTTCTTAACCTGTTCATCATTTTCAGAATTCCTCAGGTGCCGCAGTTTCTTCAAAAGAATGTAAACTTGATAAACATGGTTTTCCTTCAGAGAATTCACTCGGTGAGAACAAGACAAGTAAGTAAGAAAACCCACATTAATCAGCCTAGCAGCTTGTAACAAGCTTCACTGTTCAATGTGTATTGATATAGAATTTTATATATACTAATATTTTCTGGGCCTTTATCTTTAGGGAACGTCTTTCACCTCTGGTAAAGCAGTGCAGTGTGTTTTACAAAGCAGGAAAGGAGATTTTTTTTTTTTTTTTTTTTTGGTTTTTCGAGACAGGGTTTCTCTGTTGCTTTGGAGCCTGTCCTGGAACTAGCTCTGTAGACCAAGCTGGTCTCGAACTCACAGAGATCCGCCTGCCTCTGCCTCACAAGGGCTGGGATTAAAGGCGTGTGCCACCATCGCCCGGCAAGGAAAGGAGATTTTAGGGTAAAACATCAGACAGGAAAAAA
>NW_026069327.1:4700-8163 GCF_014885135.2 Alexandromys fortis
TTATTTATTATGTATACAATATTCTGTCTGTGTGTATATCTGCAGGCCAGAAGAGGGCACCAGACCTCATTACAGATGGTTGTGAGCCACCATGTGGTTGCCGGGAATTGAACTCAGGACCTTTGGAAGAGCAGGCAATGCTCTTAACCACTGAGCCATCTCTCCAGCCCCAGAGTCTAGTATTTTCAAGGGCATTAAACACAATGCTTTAAGAGAGTGAAATTTATAGAACTTTATCAATTCTTGATGCAGAACATTTTAGTATTTAAGAATAAAGAATTTAACACTCTAAATGACTCAAGACAAAGCAATGATTAATACAGAAGTCTGAGAATGTTGTTCCTTCTCTTTGAAATGAGGCTTTTGCTTTTTCTTGCTCTTTCATGTCCTTCCTAAAGAAAGTCCACTGTGGGCCTGCAGAGATGGCTCAGTAAAGAGTACTGACTGTTCTTCCAAAGGACCTGGGTTCAAATCCCAGCACCCACATGGCAGCTCACAACTGTCTGTAACTCCAAGATCTGACACCTTCACACAGACATACACGCAGGCAAAACACCAATGCACATAAAATGATAAAAATAATTTAAAAAAAGATCCATTGTTCACCCACTTCTTGGGGTTTATGCTTTTGTTTGTTTGCTTGTTCTTCAAGGACGCGGGTCAGAAACATTTTGGGATGACGATATGTAAGTCTTGCGGCATGATCTATACTGCTTCCAACCCTGAAGACGAAATGCAGCATCTCCAGCATCACCACAGGTTTCTGGAGGGAATTAAATATGTGGTGAGTCGAGAAGGCTTTCGGTTTGTTCTACGGGTAAAACTGTATGGAAGGCAGTTTGTGCCATTGTTGGGAAATCTATATATCCATAAATATTTCACTACTTGCAGCAGAGGTTAGTCAGGCATCTTAGCTCCCACCTGTGATCCCTGAATTTGGGAAGAGGTTGAGACAGGAGAATCGTGAGGTTGGGGTCACCACACCTGCAGAACTGTCTGGAAGTGTTGCAGCATTAGGAAGGTTGAGGGGAAGAGTAGTTGCTGCACCAGGTGTGACTACATAGGAGCCTAGAACCCCAGGGCTGTAGGGAGTGTGGGAAAGGATTTCTGGGTTACAGATTCAGGGAGGAAGAGAATGAAAGAGCAGGGCACATAATATCCTCTTCTGACTGGCACATACACAACCCTAAGAAATAAAAATAACTGATGATATTAAAAAGTTAGCTTTGTTTGTTATCCTTCAGTGCCAGGCATCGAGGACGGCCCTTGCATACACTAAGCACATATGACGGAAGCTGTAACTAAGCCTGGTAGGTTGTAAGTAAAGCTGCTTCAGATTCCACAGTCCCGGTATAGTGGATTAGGTAAACCCTGCACTCTGCGGGATATTGAATTAGAGTGGTAAAACAATGAACATGTACTCTTTTCACATATGGGGCAAAAGTATAAGGACATCGCCAGTGCATGTTTGTCACACGCATGGAGAAGGTTCACCGACAGAAACCATGGGAGCAGAGAAATAACTTAGCACAATCAGTAGGCTTTTGAGGACTGTATCCCTGTAAGGGTTAAACACTGAGAGGGACGTGGGCAGAAACACTAAAGGAGATTTGAATACATGAATGAGAGTTTCCACATTCCTTTGTGTAAAACCAATTACTTTTCTCTCTACTGTGACAAAATATTTGATAGGAATTAATTTAAACAGGGAAGGGTTTTTATGGATTATAGTTGAAGGGAATTATCCCACCATCATGAAGACATAGCTTCTGGCATGGTAGCAGGAGCAGGAGGCCATCTGGTAACATTGTTATCTATGTTCAGGAAGCAGAGAGTGAACAGGAAATGGAACCCAACTAGAAAAGTACCCCCAGTAGCCCACTTTCTTCTCCATCTAAACTCCATCTCCCAAAGGTTTTATAACCTCAAACAGTGCTATCAGCAGGGTACAAGTATTCAAGTGCAATATAGGATCAGGCCTGTGCTGAGTTGCTGAAAGGTAGGGAACATTTGGGTCTCAGAATTACCTGGGTTTATCTCTCTCTAGTCCATTTGTATCCTCTCTTTGTGATCTTTCACTTCCTGGGACTTAGCTTGCTGCCTCCCCCCTCCTCCTACTCAAAATTTAGCAGATCTTACTCAGGTCCAGTGAGTTCAGGATTGCAGTTGCTGCATCATGCCCACAAGATGGCGCTTCGCAGCCCTGCTGCCTGTCTTCTGGCTCTATTTTCTCTCTTCTGTGATGTTCTCTGAGTCTTAGAAGGAATGGAATAAATGTCATGTTAGGGCTAAAAGCTTGTTTTCAGCACTTTGAACAGCCATGAGTATTTTCTGCCACTCACCACAGAGAGAATTGTCTCTGATTAAGGCTAAGCACCCTTTGTCTACACTGTGAGTGGTCAAGGCCAGAATCTCCATCTTGCCTTTCCTGTCACTCATTGTTCCACCGTGACCAGTCTTCTCCACACCAAAGTATTTTATGTGTTTGTTTACAAATTAATAATTTTTTTCTCTTTCCCCACTTCGGCAGGGCTGGAAAAGAGAGCGGGTAGTAGCACAGTTTTGGGATGGGAAGATTGTGTTGGTCCTGCCACAGGATCCAAGTTATGCAATCAAAAAGGTATGGGATTATTTTTCTCCCTCTCTCCTCACTCAAACCCACCATAGTGAAGTGTGAATGGTTTGCCAACTGCCTTCCTTGTTGCATAGGCCTAGGCGTTCGCAGTTCATAGTGGCTCATACAGTGTCCAGGTCGGGTGTGTTAGTTCTCAGTTGGTGCTGCTTCTGTTTCTGAGTTGAATGTTGCCAACTGGAATAATAAATAAAGCTAAAAGTCTGCCTGGCCTCTGCCCTCTCTCCTAGGATTCTGAGTGTTTGTTAAGTGTTCTTTTAAGTGGTTTCTTAAGCACTTTTTCCCAAGTACCAGGTGTGTGCATTGATTCTGAAACAAGTTTGAATGTATATAAATTAAAGAAATAGAAATAAAAGAAGCAAAATGATGGGGATCGTGTTTGTGAGAGTATACACAAATTTAGTTTCGTTGTGATTTTTAAGACAAATTCACCTTCTGCTCTTTACCATTGTTAGGTAGAAGATGTCCAAGAGCTTGTGGATCTGGAATTGGGCTTCCATCAGGTTGTTCCCATGTGTCCAAACAAAACCAAAACTTTCCTCTTCATTGATGAAAAGAAAGTAGTGGGCTGTTTAATAGCAGAGCCCATCAAACAGGTACGCTGCATGTCTTGTTGGTTACTAAAATAATTTACACGGTACTTAGTATTTTGTCTTAAGCAGAATAAGTCTATTGTTTTCATGTAGCTATTTTCCTACCTGGGAGTATAAAAATTAGCGATTTTTATATAAGAATCTATAGACCTACGTTATTACATAGCAGCTTAGTGGATGTATTTAGCAAAATCATTGCTTATTCCTCACTTAGAATGTTTTTTTTTGTTTTGTTTTG
>NW_026069328.1:0-8147 GCF_014885135.2 Alexandromys fortis
CTACATCTCTCTGTTCCTAAAGTGGGTAGTATTTAGAATTATTCAGCTCTACTTAAGAGTTCAAACTTTAAATTTGAGCTGCTCATTAATTCTGGATCTTTTTCAGTTGAACAATACAGGCCAGCTACCAGTACTCTAATTTCCTAGCTTTCAAGGGCATACTAAGATGCCCGCACATCTGTAAGATTATTGGATAGGAGTTTTGTATGGCCTCATAAGTATTTCATTTCCTTGCTTTTATCACTGGGTGAAGAATGCCAGACTCTAGATTATTAAGAAAATTTAACATTTTCTATCACATTAGCCAATGGGCAGCTGAAAACAGGAAAACTGTAACATCTAAGTCCTTCAACTCAGTTTTTCCAAATAAGAGGAACATTTAGGAAAATACCACAACTTACTCTAGAAGTACGAGAATATTTATGAGCTCCTGGGGAGACACTTTATTCCAGTAAGTCAAGAGAGTATCTGAAAATAGGAGAAATAAGGGGTTAGATCTGAGAACAAAAACTGAGTGACCTAGGTTCAACCAACACCATACACTTCATCTCTTTTTGCTTCCTACTGCCCAACACCCACACAGGATAGTAAACATTCCAGGCTGGCCTCAGATCCATTAGGGGGATAAGGAGCTAAGGATGACTCCTAATTCTCCTGCCTCCCCTTCAGAGTGCTGGAATTAAAATGTCTGCAGCACCAAGGGGCCTTCCCCTTTCCCTTTCTTTAGACAGGATTTCAATACTCAGATTGGCCTTAAACTTACAAGTACCCAGACTTTCTGCTTCGTGCCCTACCTCCTGAGTGCTGGGATTACAGTATGTTTCATCATACTGTGCTCAAAATGGCACACACACACACACACATACACACACACACTTTTCACATTGGTTTCAAATGTATCAAGCAATCTGTATCTTAGTTTATAACCTTTTTATTTACTTTGTAAATGTCCTTTGGTATGGTTTGCGCCAATCTTCCTATCATAATTGAAGACAAAATAAGAAAAGTTTGTTGATCCTTTATACCCAAGACTTAGCCAACTCTAACATTTCACAAATAATGATAGGATTATGGGCATTTTTCTGAAGAGGTGGGTACCTTTTTCTGCTTCTCAAAAGGTTGTTAACTAAAACAATTAACAACTATAGAGGATACAAATTCTTTTCCTCCATTTTCCTCTTTTTATAATAAGGCTGATGTTCTATTTGCTTCCAACTACTTCAGACAAAAGAATGTTTAAAATCTAGCTCATGTCTCTTTAACCTATTTCTTTCATTTCTCCAATATATCTTTTCTGATTTACCTCTGCCGCTCCGTCCCTTTCTCCCTCCCCTTTTCCCTCCCTCCCTACTTATAGGATTTATTTTGTTAGTTTGAGACAGGGTCTCATAATCCAGATTGGCTTTGAATTCCTGATCCTCTTGCCTTTACCTCCCAAGTGATGAGACAAAGGAAATGTACCACCCTTGCCCAGCTCTGACTAAATAATAATAATAATAAATTATTAAAATTTTGTTAGTATATAATTTCTTTGGATATTCCTCTGATATAGCTATCAGTATTGGCCATCCCTATTGTAAATGACAAAATCTTTTATCATTAAAAAGTAGATATGTGTCTCTCTCTCCACCCACAGCCTTTGGTAGACAGTGACTGAGGAGCCACTGCCGATTTTATGATGGTGTTCTTTTGAAAAGTATTTTTTACAGTTATATTTATTATCACATTTATGGTGTGGGAGCATATTTGAGCTGCAATGCTTGTAGAAATTTGAGGACAATTTACAAGTCGAGTGCTCTGTTTCCACATATGGGCCTCGGGGATGGAATCAGAGTTACACAGTTGTTGTTGCCACTGCCAGCTAGCTCCCTGGCCATGGGTGAAGGTGGGGTGCTGGTATGGAGCCCAGGTTGGCCTTAAGCTCTCCAGTCCCCCACCTCTGCCTCCCAATTGCTGAAGTTTTAAAGCATTTTCTAAATTTTATTTTTAAATTGGGGTCTAGCATGTCAGGAAATTGTAGTAGTAGGTCGCGAACCCACAATCTTCTTACGTCAGTCTTCCGGAGTAACTGGGAATACAGCATGGGTCAGTGCCCTCAGCTTACTCCCAAGTATTTTTATAAAAGCACAAAGAGTAACCGTTTCAATGATTCTCAAATATTAATCATCAATAATCAAAGTGGTTTTGTTATCATTTGTTCTAAAATACCATTTGTTTTAAAAGATTAAGCTGACAGCAATTTCTGTCCTCCCCTGCTGTGCCTGGCCTTTTGATATCTCCTGGGAAAAAAAGTAAACCAGTAGGGGGCATGGTTGTGCATGCGCAAACCTCATAAACCAATAGGGGGCGTGGCCGCGAATGCGCAAACCCCCTGAACCTGTATGGGGCGTGGTCGCGCATGTGCAGGCTTCCTAAACCAGCAGGGGCGTGGTCGCGCATGCGCAGGCTTCCTCAGCGGTCGCGGGCTTTTCGGCCTGTCCTCAGAGCGTGGTGGCGCCATTTTGGCAAGCGGTGGCCGTCACGCTCTGCTTTTCTTTCACCCCTAACAAAAATGTTTTGACTTTTTTCTAGGAAAAAGAAATTGGGCCGTTCTGTTCATCCTCCACTCCACCGGCTCCTGGCTCCTCTGGACTTCTGGGCAGGTCTGTAAAGGGGCAGGCAGGGCGAAGCCCTTGAGGCCGCGCCTGTTGCCTCTGGGCAGGGCCGCAGGAGCTAGTGGTCTGGTCAGTGGACCTGTCCCCTCAGAGGCTCCTCTGCCATTTAGTCAGTGGCACTGCCAGGCCACTGCCACCCCCACCCTGCTCCATAGTAAGAGATCGGCCAGTGGGGCTGCGGGTCGCTAGGCAGTGACAATTGTTCCCTCTTTGGCCTTTCTGTCTGTGGCACCACCAAGCCCAAAGCCTTCTTGCTTCATTTCCAGTAAATGAAAGGAGATGCAGGCTGTCAGCAGCAGCGAAGACGGGGGAGGTGGTAGGAGAGCCTCAAGGGCAGGCAAAGCTAAGCTTAGTGTAAGAGATCTGATGTCTGATGATTTTAAAAAGGCGTGGTTATCACTGAAAGACATCCGTGATAAAGAGCTTCACCGTTTACAGATGAAATTGGGCAGTATGAGGAAAGCCAGGTTGACGGAGGGAAGGCGGCATGGCCCTGTAGCAAAAAATAAGCGAGTGACAGAGACACAGAACGTCCCTGATTCAGAATTGTGTGAGCGCTGTTTAATAAACGAAACATACAGCAATATGCTACAGCAAGAATTTAGTAACGTGCACCAAAAACATCTAGTGCAGATTGCTGAGCTCACTGTAGAAAATAACAAATTAAAAGAAGAAAATAGAAAGCTTTCTGATAAAGTCAAAGCAAAGCGGCCACGTATTCCTCTATGTTTTTTGGATAGTGATGATGATGATTTCATGCCTGGTATTGAGTTTGAGAGGAGACAGGTTTATAACGTAAAGGAGCCTTCCTATCCAGTACAGTTGCCTGCTAGACGGGTTATGGAACCACGTAGGGAACAGACAAGATCTTTATCTATTCTGGACGTAGAACCAAGTCCAGATGATCATCTAATTCTACTCAGCAGTCAGGAAGCAACCATCCAGGTGCCAGAGACCCCTCTTGTGGACTCTGCCTCTGTTAAGGATAATCTTGCTAAAGAGGCCAATGTCTTACCCTCACGTATAGCTTATTCTTTACCAACTACATTGGAAACCCCAAAGAAAGATACCGTGATTTGTATCTCAAGCCAAAAGTCCTCCACACAAAAACAGGGAAAAGATACCCTTATTTCGAGTATTTCCAGCATTTCCCCTGGAGAACCTATAATAATATCTGAAGCCTCAGAGCAAAACATGCCTTGTAATTTTAGCAAGGTTTTGCCACCTTTGACAAAGAAAAATGAATTAAATAGTACTCGGTTTCCTATGAACTATAGTTCCAAATATAGTCCGCAAAAGAAATCACCACTCCATGGGTTCAGTTACAAAAATGACAATTCAGTGAAATCTAGTAGTGCTCCCTTACCTTCCAAGGGAAATGAGAGTGCTAGTCAGTCTAAAAATGTAAAAACTTGTGAAAAGAAGCCTGAAAGTAATTCTGAGGGAGTTCCTATGGTGTCTGTGTTGAAAAGAAGAATCACCAAATAGAAGGGAAGAAGTCGCAGCTTTTTCTTATAAGGAAAATAGGAGGTTTTTTTTTTTTCAATAAGATAGTGTTGCTGTAAAATTGAGACTATGGAACTAATAATGAATAACACGGTAACTTGAAACTCTTCGACAAATGCCCTTTAGGACCCTAATATAGTGAATTGCGGTTAGTAAAATATAGAGGACAGAGAAGGAAACACTTCAGAACACCCCTGCCCCCCAAACAACAATGTGTACAAGTAGAACAGAACTTTAAATTAAATTTACTAAGGTCATAACAAAATTTTCATTCCAAGAACTAACAATACAGTATTTCTTTTAATATTATAAAAACTATTATAAATTGTTATGAAATGTTTTAGAACAGTCATGGCTCTAACTAAGAAACCCCGTAAACAACACAGTCAGTTTCCATATTCTCCCATTTTTATCTTTGTGGGAAGGTAAAAAGCATGAATTGTGGTTGTAATTAGGTAATCTATTATTTCCTGAAACCTCTGGTTTTAAAAATTATTTTACTTCTTTTCCAAAACATGGAGGCCCATCGGAGAGCTTCAATCTAATTCTGACAGTTTACTCCTGAAACCAGTAGATTGCAGAATCATTTGTATTGTTTTTCGGTATGCAATGGTAGAGTCCCAGCCCTTAGGAAGCTTATTCGCCTGTGTTACATAGTGAGTTCCAGGCCAAGCTAGGCTAAATAATGTGTTTCCATCTCAAAAAGAAAAAAAAACTATTTTTTGAGTTGTATTAATATATTTTCACAGCTTTTATTCATATGTGACTAAAGGTTTTAGTATTTCTACAGTTAATTGGCTATCAACTTAACTGTTCATCTGTATTATTTGCATTATTATATTGAATAATTTTATATTAATTGTAGTATTTGTATAATTTGTATTATCTATATTATTTATATTACTTTGTACTATCACATAAAAGCAAGTAATGCTTACTAAAATTTGATAAAGATATTCTGAGGGTAGAGCTCATGTGCCGAGCTCTAGATCTCATCCCAGCACCAGAAAAAAAATTTAAAATGAAAAATAGTTGACCATGCTAGCATATGTCTCTAATACCAACATCTGGAAGATAGACAAGACCATCCTTGACTATGAAAAAACTATTGAATTTGTTATCCATATCTGACTAATCTGTTTTAATGTTTATTTGTCACAAAAATAAAGTATGTAATAGTTAATAAAATGGATAAAATAGGCTGGAGGTATATAGCTCATGTCCTAGACCCTGGGTTCATAACTCCAGTAACAAAAAAAAAAGTTAAAAAATATGGCCAACGGCCGGGCAGTGGTGGCGCACGCCTTTAATCCCAGCACTTGGGAGGTAGAGGCAGGTGGATCTCTGAGTTTGAGGCTAGCCTGGTCTACAGAGTGAGTTCCAGGACAGCCAGGGCTGAATCCTATCTTGAAAAAACAAAAACGACAGACAGACTGACAGATGGACAGGAAGGAAGGAGAGAAAGAGAGAGAAATGCTAGCATTTTGAATAGCTAAAAATACTCTTCTAATGGAACATATCAAAATACAAAATGAATATAGGAAGAATATTTCATATCCCATCCCACCTTCCTTTCTGTTTTCTTCATTTTCTTTTTTCTTACAGTTCTCTCTATGTAGCTCAGGGTGATCTAGAACTTGCTACATGCATAGACCAGGTTGTCTCAAAAACATGATCCTCTTACTGAGATTACACACATGTCCAGTTATGACTGGCTGGGAGTAATACTTTTTTATTAAATTACACTTTTAGACACTTAAGCACCAGTAACAATTCTTTAAAAAAGTCTGCTATTTAATTTACCTTTGGAAGTGCATTCTATATAAGATATATTTATGCACTATTAACAAACTGAACCTTCCATGAATTCAGAAAACAGATATGGCAAATGGCTATTAAATACCTCTTGTAAATGGGCCTAAAATAATAGTACATTTGTACAGAGATATCAGTTAGTTTATGAACTTTGCTTTAAAATAAATCCTCAAGGGGCTCCAACATATAGTTCAGAGGTAAATTGCCTGTTATGTCAAGGTCTGGGGTTCAATCGGTGCTGCAGGAGGTCTTTCTGCTCCTTCAGCCAATAGCCACTGAGATACCAGCCAACTGGGGAGTGGTCTCCCTCTCTCTTTAAAAAAGCAGCGGCTGCCCTCTTCTCTCTCTCTTGCTTCTGGTGCCTCTTCTGGCTACTAGACTCCTTTCCTGATCATGCAGAGGGCTGTTGTCTGGGATGGTGATCTGTTAGTTTTTTTCTCTTTAAGTAAATAACCATTCTATTATCATAATTCCAAACTGGTGTGGGACTGTTTGTGACTTATGCCTTCATCTGGTGCCCAATTATCTCCCTTCTCAGGCCTTTGATAGGGTTGAAGATTAGATAGTCATAGTTACTGTCTTCTTATGATCTAGCCAAGCCATTTCCTATACAAGACTTAGATTCCATAGGATATAATGTTTATTAAAACATTTAGATATGTTCCTTGCTTAATATTGTTTATGGTGATTGTAATTCTAATCTTATACTTAATATCTGTTTCTAATGTATATTGTTTTGTATTGGGTTTACAACTATCTTACTTAAACAAAAGGGAGAGGTGCTGCGGGAGCTCCTTCCACTCCTTCCGTCAATAGACTTTAAGATACCAGCCCACTTGGGCATGTTCTCGTTTGCTTTATAAAGCAGCAGTAGCCATGTGCTTGCTCTCTTGCTTCTGGCTCTGCTTATGGCTACTAGACTCCTTTCCTGATCACGCAGAGGGTTGTTGTCTGGAACAGTGATCTGTAAGTTTTTCCTTTAAATAAATAATCCTTTTATTAATAATAATTCCAAACTGGTGTGGGATTGTTTGTGACTTATGCTTTCAAATCCCCAACACTGCAAAGAAAAAAATTAAAAGAAAAACATTGGGGCTGGAGTGAGGACTCTGTGGGTAAAAGTGCTTGGCATGAAAGTATGAAGAACTTAGTTCAGATTCTCAGAATCCATGTAAAATCAGACACAAGCATCTGGAATCCCAGTGACGTCATAAAAACCACACATTCTCCTATGTCATCAGCACCATTTACTACCCCAACCTTCAAAATAAAGAGTAAGGTACTCAGTAACACAGTATGTGCTTTGCATGCAAAATAGTAAGTTAATATTGGTAAAGTGCTTGAGAGAGGGAGATTGACTTTTATCAAGAAATACATAAATCTCTATTAAATAAATCAAAAAAATATCAAAAAGACAGGAATAAAAGCCTAGTCATGAGATGTGATGTCCTATCTACTGACAATAGAAAATAGATGTGTGTGTTATTTTAATCAAAACAAACCTAAGTTTTTTGCAAGGTCGCCTCCTACAACTTTTTTTTTTTGTTATTGCCTTTTTTTTTGAGACAGGGTTCTCTGTGTAGCTCTGGCTGTCCTGGAACTCACTCTGTGGATCAGGCTGTCCTCCAGCTCACAGAGATCCGCCTGCCTCTGCCTCCTAAATGCTGGAATTAAAGGCGTGCGCCACCACTGCCCAGCTTACACCTCCTTATTAGCATGTTATTCCATTCTTCCTTATAATGTCTTTGAGAAGCATGGGGGCAAGTTTCCACACTATATCTGGAAGCCTAAAACAATTAACTATATTATGTAAGAAAGGGGAGCAAACATGCTGGATTGCCTTGCCCAGACTTAATACAAGGGCCGGTGCTTAGTCCTACTGCAACTTGATATGCCAGGCTTTGTAGATACCCATGGGAGGCCTGTCCCTTTCTGAACAGAAACAGGGGAAAGGTGGATTGCGGGGGCGGGGGCAGAGGGGAGAACGAGGTGAGGTGGGGGAATGGAAGGAGAGGAGGGAATGGAAAATTTGGCTGGGATGTAAAATAAATAAAATACATTTAAAAAATGAAAGAGGAGGGCTGGAGAGATGGCTCAGAGGTTAAGAGCACTGATTGCTCTTCCAGAGGTCCTGAGTTCAATTCCCAGCAACCACATGGTGGCTCACAACCA
>NW_026069329.1:0-3208 GCF_014885135.2 Alexandromys fortis
AAAAAAAAAAAAAAAAAAAAAAGACCCTACCTCAAAAAAGCAAGCAAGCAGCAAGGCATGATGCCGCATGCTTTTAATCCCAGTATTCAGGAGACAGAGACAGATTTCTGAGGCCTGCCTGGTCTACATAGTAAGTTGCAGAACAGCGAGAGATACATGGTGAAACCTTGTCTCAAAAACAAACAGGAAAACCAAACCAAAAAAAAAAAAAAGATATAATAGTCGTGTTCCCAAGCCACTTCCAGGTTTTCCTCCTCTCGGCTCAGCCATGGGTCGCTGGATAAGTGACTCAGGGCTCCCCTGAGGTGCCATTCTCCTCCAGCTGTACCTTCCTACACGATCTTAGCCATGCTCTGATTTTAAGGACTACCAGCTCTCAAACTTGCTGATCTCCTGCCGTCTTATACCTCCACCAGATGTCCGATGAACACCAGATGTGGCTCCCTCTGTTATATCCTCCTGCAGCAGCCACAGCTAGCTTGAGGAAGGACAGCTCTGCTGGGAGTCTGGAGGTTGCTCTTGATTCTATTCTCCTATCTCCCACAACCCGTCTGTGGGCAAACACACATGTCCTCCCAGAAGCTGGCTGCCCCGCTGCCTCTGCAGCTGCACCCACCACAGATCCTTCATCCTTGCCCTGGATCATTGCATCGACTTTCCGGGTTATCTACCCACTTGCCGCTCTTTCCCTATCACTCGGCCACTACCAGAATGTGGTGTATGAGGGGCTGGAGAGATGGCTCAGAGGTTAAGAGCACTGACTGCTCTTCCAGTGGTGTATGATCACATCGACCCTTGGCTCAAAACCTAGCTTTGCCCAGAGCCCGCTCTAATGACTTGTCACTTTGACCAGCACCTTTCTCTCCTCTGGTCTCAGTCCTTGTCTGACCTTCACCTTGTGGCTTTCTTGGTTGTGCTTTCTGTTTCAAGGACTCTGTGTGACTTCATCCCAAATACCTCAGTGGCTTGTTCATCTCTTTTTAGTCTTGCTTAACTGTCCCAATCTAGGTGCCCCCCCCTTATTACTCATTTTAAAATTACAACACCTACACTCTTTAGCCCCTTAGTGCTTTTTCTCTGTATATATCTAATTCTTTGTATGACTGGCTTGTTAGCAAATTCTCTTTTCCCAATCTGCCCATCATAGTCCAAACCTCAAACATGCAATTATCCTGCCCCAGATTCCCAAGTGCTATATTAAAAGCTCACATATTGCCAGGTGGTGGTGGCACACACCTTTAATTCTAGCACTCAGGAGACAGAGGTAGATGGACCTCTGTGAGTTCAAGGCCAGTTTGGTCTACAGAGCGAGTTCCAGGACAGCCAGGGCTGTTACAGAGAAACCCTGTCTTGAGTCACCCTCCCCCCACAAAAAACTCACATATCTGGTGTTAATAATGTCTCAAATTTTTTCTTTTAGCTTTATGTATGTGTATGTGTTTTCTGCATGTATGTATGTGTAACATGTGTGTGCCTGGTGCCTATGAAGGTCAGAAGAGGTCATCAGATGTCCTAGGGCTGGAGTTGAGTCTGGCTGTGAATATCTAAGTGGTCCTGGGAACTGACAGTTGGCCCTCTGCTAAAGCAGCAAGGGCTGTCAACCACTGGGACATCTCCCCGGCCCCATGTATCTTTCACTGAATGTTACATATTCATGGCATCACCCTTTTCATATTGTTTCCATTTGTAAGTGGAGGAAAAGAAATAAAAAAGGCGGACATGACTCGTTCTAGGTATGGTGGAGGAAAAGCTTTTGGGGGGCGGGATTCGAGACAGGGTTTCTCTGTAGCTTTGGAGCCTGTCCTGGAACTAGCTCTGTAGACCAGGCTGGCCTCAAACTCACAGAGATCCACCTGCCTCTGGCTTTCGAGTTCTGGGATTAAAGGAGTGCGCCACCACAGCCCAGCTGGAAAAACTTTTTTGTAGAAATGGAGGAGTGGGAAGAGGGGGAGGGAAATGAGAGGCGGGGAGGAGACAGAAATTTTTTCAATAAAAAAAGAAAAGAAAAAGAAAATGTAATGCTAGCATCACAATAAATAGCATAGTAATCGGAATGATAAAAAAAGAAAGAAATGAAGGACAGCGTAACCAGAGGTAGAGACATCTGGGAGAGTCCAGAGTAAACGTGACCCTGAGCCAGGCTTTGAGGAAAGGGGGCATGGGGAAGGGGAAAGGCAGGAGACCAAGAGGCCAGGAGAGTAAAGGGTAAAAAGGGCAGGCATAGCCGAAGTGGCTAGACTGTCTAGGGACGAGCTGCAGGAGGAAGGGCAGCCCAGCCCCTGGGCCGGAGAGTTCAGGTTAAGGGGTGGGTATGCCAGCCAGATCGTGTAACAGGTAGGGACTGAAGGATGCTGGGACAACCTGGTGGCCAGGTCCACTGTGATATGTTATAGGCACCTCAGCCATTTGTCCCAGCTCTGAGAACTAAACTTACTCTAAATTAGCAGATTTTTAAAATGTAATTGATATAACTGAGTATGGTAGCCCATCCCCCCCCCTTTTTTTTTCTATTTTTGGTTTTTCAAGACAGGGTTTCTCTGTGTAATAGTCTTGGCTGTCCAGGAACTAGCTCTGTAGACCAGGCTGGCCTTGAACTCACAGAGATCCACCTGTCTCTGCCTCCTGAGTGCTGGGATTAAAGGTGTGCTTCACCACTGCCCAGCAGTGGCCCATTCCTTTAAACCCAGTATTCCAGAAGCAGAAGCAGGCAGATCTCTAAGTTGGAGGCTAGCCCAGCTAGGGCTACATAGTGATGTATGTTTTTTGTTTTATTTTCTTTTTCTGAGACAGGGTTTCTCTGTGCAACAGTCTCAGCTGTCCTGGAACTCACTCTATAGAACAGGTAAACCTCGAACTCACAGAAATCCACCTGCCTAAGCCTCCCCTGAATGCTGAGATTAAGGGCCTGTGGCACTATGTCTTGGGTTTTTTGTTTGTTTTGTTTTAAAGTAGCTAATTTTTAAAATTTAACAGGGTTGTTTTCTGTTACTTTTTTTTGTTAAGTAATCTTTTTTTTAAATATTTATTTATTTATTTATTTATTTATTATGTATACAATATTCTGTCTGTGTGTATGCCTGCAGGTCAGAAGAGGGCACCAGACCTCATTACAGATGGTTGTGAGCCACCATGTGGTTGCTGGGAATTGAACTCAGGACCTTTGGAAGAGCAGGCAATGCTCTTAACCTCTGAGCCATCTCTCCAGCCC
>NW_026069329.1:7737-8354 GCF_014885135.2 Alexandromys fortis
CAGTTACACAGAGAAACAAACAAAAAAAATTAAATTAACTCATACATAAAATAGAAATAAATAAATTTTAAAAAGAATTAAGGGGAGTTGGAGAGGAAGCTCAGCAATTAAGAGCCCTGGCTGCTCTTCCAGAGGACCCAGGTTCAATTCCCAGCATCAACATGGCAGCTCACAACCATCTGTAACGCCAGTTCCAGGGGATCCACCCTCACACAGACATACATGTAGGCAAAACACCAATCACACGAAATAAAAATAAATAAATAATTTAAAAAGAGAATTAAATCAAGGGGCTGGAGGAACAGCTCAGCAGTTAAGAGCACTGACTGGTCTGGCAGAGGACAGAGGCTCAATTTCAAGCACCCACATGGTGGCTCACAACCATCTCTACCTCTGGTCCCAGGGGACCTAACTAATATCCTTGTCTGCCCTTGTGGGCACTGCACACACATAGTACACAGACATACAGTCAGGCCAAACACTGGCACACATTAAATAAAAATAGATTTAAAAAAATCTCAAAAGAGGGCTGGAGAGATGGCTCAGTGGTTAAGAGCATTGCCTGCTCTTCCAAAGGTCCTGAGTTCAATTCCCAGCAACAACATGGTGGCTCACAA
>NW_026069330.1:0-2929 GCF_014885135.2 Alexandromys fortis
AAATAAATAAATCTTTAAAAAAAAAAAAAAAATAAATAGGGCTGAGTAGAGACACTTGGACAAGCTGATGATTAAGCTTCTCTTCCAGCCTGTGTCCTTAAATATTCACTCTGTGTTTATTCACAGGGAAGGCTCAGTCCTGTATTCAGAAGAAGCAAAACAGGAGGCAAGTTAGTTGGGGTTTAAACACGCCATGTAACAGAGCCTCATCGTTAAGCAGAACTTAAAATAAAAATCTGTTTGGCAGCATTAAATCTCACTTCTTGCTTTTTCCCACAGCAGCTTATCAGACCACCCTATTTCGGAGCGAAATGCCACAGGCAGGAACCTTGATCTTAGTGTACTGCCCTGGGGACACTGTGGTGTTTCTTTCTGGGTGGGGACACCGGACAGATGTCCAGATGGCCACTACCCATCAAGCATGGTCGTTCAGCTCTCATTTTGGTGGAACTTAGATGACCCTGGGTTTTTCTTCTACTCTGGAAGTGCTGCCCTTAAGGAATGACACCCAGCCCAGTCTTAGGGTTTCTCTTGCTGCAATGAAACACCATGACCAGAGAAACTTGGGGAGAAAGGGGTTTATTTTTTGGATTATGCTTTCACGTTACAGATTATCATCAAAGGAAGTCAGGGCCGGGGCTCAAACAGGACAGGAACCTGGAGGCTGGAGCTGATGCTGGGGCCATGGAAAGGTGCTGATTACTGGCTTGCTTCTCATGGCTTGCCCAGCTGCTTTTTACAGAAGCCAGGACCAACATCCCAGGGGTGTCCTCCACCCACAATGGGCTGGGCCTTCCCCCCATCAATCATTAAGTATGAAAATGCTCTTCAGGGTTGTCCATAACCTGATCTTATGGAGGCATTTTCTCAATTGAGGTCCCCTCCTTTTTCTTTCCTTCTCTCTCTCTCTCTCTCTCTCTCTCTCTCTCTCTCTCTCTCTCTCTTTTTTTTTTCAACAGGATCTCACTGCGTACCTCTGGCTCTCCTAAAACTCATTATTGACCACGCTGGTGGATCTCTGTGAGTTCAAGGCCAGCCTGGTTTATAGAGTGAGTTCCAGGACGACCAGGGATATACAGAGAAACCCTGTCTCAAAGAAATAAAACAGAGTATGCACAAAATATGTGTGTGTGTGTATGCATGCATGCAAGTGTGTGTGTGCACTCACGTGTGTGAAAAGGATGGACGTGTTTTTATGTATTTTTTATTTGTGTGTGTGTACATGCATGCACTTTTGTGAAATTATGTGTACCACCTGTCTTCAGGAACCTGAAGAGGCTTGAAGAAGGTGTTGGCTCCCCTGGAGCTGGAGTCACGTGTGGTTGTGAGCCGCCTGGTGTGAGTGCTGGGAACCAAACTTGGGTCCTTTGTAGGAGCAGTAAGAACTAGTGACTGCTGAGCCACCTCACCAGCCCCAGTGCAATAGATTTGAAAAATAGAGCTACAATTACTGATTGTTCTAGATAATAGATTCCTTCCTTCCTTCCTTCCTTCCTTCCTTCCTTCCTTCCTTCCTTCCTTCATTCCTTCCTCCCTGCCTCCCTCCCTCCCTCCCTCCCTCCCTCCCTCCCTTCCTGCCTCCCTCCCTCCCTCCCTCCCTTCCTTCTTTCCTTCCTTCCTTTTCTTCTCCTCGTCCTCCTTTTCCCCCCCCCCCCCCCCCGACAAAGTTTCTCTGTGTAACAGGCCTGGCTTTCCTGGAACACACTTTTGTAGACCCCAGAGATATTCTTGTCTCTGCTTCCCAAATGTAGGGGACAAAGTGCCCCCCCACTAGATTATAGGTTTCTATAAATAGCTTTTCCTTGTATGATAGGCAGGCAGACTGTGACTGTGCCATCTGCTATGGCAGTAGCCCATGTGAAGTTTGACTCCTTGTCCTTTTAAAAAAATCATTAGATTTAAAATTTTTATTCTGTGTGTATGAGTGTTTTGCCTATATGCCTGCCTGTGCACCAAATGTGTGCCCGGTGCCCAGGGAGTTCAGAATCCCTTGGAAATGGAGTTACAGATGGTTGTGAGCCACTATTTGAGGGCTGGGAATCAAATCCTGATCCTCTGGTAAAGTAACAAGTGCTTTTAACTGTTGGACCATCTCTCCAGTCCCTTTATTCAGCTTGTGTGGGCCTGCTGGGAAATCAAATTGAGATCTTCAAACCTTTGCAACAAGCCATTTCCACAACCTTTAGTTATCAGCACATGGCCCTTGTAGGCTGGCTGCCACACAGACTCGAGCACGTGTTGCAGACGGCTCACACGGATGCTACGAGAAAGCTGAATCTTTTGAGTTTGGCAGTGAGGGTACCACACCCAGGCCTTTTCCGTGCTCTCTTGGGAAAGCAGGGCGAAAAGGAATTTGGAAATGCTTAAGGTCTCCACGGAATGAGAGTTTTGCTGAACGTCGGGCAGTGGAGGAGATGGGCTCCCCCTGGAGGCCATCGTGGGTAGTGGCAGCAATGACGGAAGAACTGGGCCGTGAGAGAGGAAGGCCGTGTGTGCCAAGGCTTCTGGTTTTCATTTGCTAGCAATACTGTGGAGGTTCTGTGCTTGGTTTACAAAGGGGCGTGGGGCCATTGAGACAGTTCAGTGGATAAAGGTGCTCTCTACCAAGCTTGATGGCTGAGTTCAGTCCTTGGGACCCACATGGTGGAGGTAGAGAACTGACTCTCCCACGGTGTCCTCTGACCTCTACCTACGTGTTGTGGTGCATGGATGAGCACACACACGTATAAAATAAAAACCAACCGATAGGGGGCTGGAGAGATGGCTCAGAGGTTAAGAGCACTGGCTGCTCTTCCAGAGGTCCTGAGTTCAATTCCCAGCAACCACATGGTGGCTCACAACCATCTGTACTGAGATCTGGCGCTCTCCTCTGGCGTGCGGGCATACATCGAGGCAGAATGTTGTATACATAATAAATAAATAAATCTTT
>NW_026069330.1:4184-8138 GCF_014885135.2 Alexandromys fortis
TTCTTGTAAACAACTTGTTTTCCCCTGATCTGAGTGCCTGCAGCTGCTCTGAGCACAAGACCTTCAGGAGTTCCTGATGGCAGGAGAGTGGTTTCTGGTGCGTTTGGCTGGGGCATGGCTAGGAGTTAAGGATCCCTATAAAAGCGGCCCTGGTACACAATAAAGATGGCATTCTTAGGGCATTCCTGTTTCAAGGATGACCCGTGTCTCTGTCTGTGTCTTTGTGTGTTTAAATCTCTAGGCCCTTGCCATAGGCTCACAAATGATCCTGTAGTGCAGGCTCTGCAATCCAGGAGTTGTACCCTACTGTCACATAGTACAGGCAGGCACTACAGTACTAAGGTATCTCCATGGCCTCCCTCACCACCGCTGTTCGTGTGAATGTGTAGGGATGATCATTGGATCCAGAGTCTTACACATTACATTACATCCCTGGCTCTATAGTACTGCTAGTAAGTAAGATCAGAGATGCAGTATTGTTTTCTGTGTAGTGTGAAAGAGCCACTGATACTATGACCTCGACCTTATACTACATCATGGGGCCATGAAGAAAATTACAACTATTATTTTTGGTAATGGTCTGTTATTTTAAGCAAGCATTTCTAGTTGAAGCAGAATGTAAGCAAGTATAGTGGCCACCATTATTACTAATTTTTAAAAACTATCTCACATATGGCATTTTTTGTTGTTACTTATTCTCTCTTTAAAACTCTAAAGCCACAGGCTGGGGTAGAGAGCTTGCCTAGTGTGCATAATGCCCGGAGCTGACAAACAAGCTAGAATATTATGACCAATATCATGGAGCTACTGTGTGCCATGCTTCTATTTCCAGATAATGCTTAAAATATTTCTCACAAGAATCCTGTCCTGCCGGGTGGTGGTGGCGCACGCCTGTAATCCCAGCACTCGGGAGGCAGAGGCAGGCGGATCTCTGTGAGTTCGAGGCCAGCCTGGTCTACAAAGGGAGTTCCAGGACAGGCTCCAAAGCTACAGAGAAACCCTGTCTCGAAAAAACAAAAACAAACAAACAAACAAAACAACAACAACAAAAAAATCCTGTCCTCCATTACATAGTTAGTTCCAGGTCGCTCTGGACTCCCTGAGACTCTGTCTGGAAAAAAAAAAAAAAGACAAAGTTCCATTTTCACTTTGAACGTCACGCATTCCGTATCCAGCAGCTGACTTGCACTATTGGAACTCGCTTTCCACCCCACATTGGTCTTCTTTATGCAACACGGAGGCCCCTCTCCCGCGTTTGTGCCAGGGTTGTGGTTTGGCCTCCTCCTCCTTCTCTCCCTTGCCTTATGTTTGCTCCACAATTTCTGTGTTTGTTAGCATCTTCCTGACGTTTCTCTTCGTAGAGCCCCTCCTTGTTTTCCGGTTTCCCACTTTGCCCAGAAGCTGCATAATCCTGGGTCCTGCGTTTGCCTTTCAGTCTCTGCTCGTGTGAGGAAAGATTACATTTTCTTCTCCACTAGTGATACTCTTTCCTCAGGAATAGGAAGTCTGTTCCTTTGTTTCATCAGTAAGGCCCAGCTGCTCTGCGTGCCTGTGGAAGTTGCTGGTGGCGGTGGCGTGGCCTGTACAGCTGCTGGCCCTGTCGTGGACCCACGACTTCTCCAACTTCTCCTTCTTAGCTCCCCAGCAGAGTAATGGCCACAGCATCCTCACTCACAGATACAAGGTGGTGGTTAATGTGTTCCCTTGGATCGTGAAAGCAAATGCAATGGCTTTGACGGATATCTTTTGTGTAACCTAAGCACTCTGCAGTAGCTGGGAAAGTCAACTCATTTGGAAATTATAACTGTGCTCTTGATTTTATTACAATGATTTGACACATCATGGGGGAAAAAAAATGAGTCGGATTGTTCAAAGAAATTACAGATCTGTCCAACCCAGACTCCTGAAATCTGACGGGAGCCGCCGGCTCAAGGTGTATATTTTCCTGTGAAATATTTACTTTGCTAGTTCTTAACTGGTTACAAAGAGACTTAATTAAATTAATGTTTCATACATCATGTTGCTAAAGTCTTCTGTTGTTTCTTAGTGAATGGCAGAAAGTAAGGTTGATTTTCGAAGGAGTTGATACAGTTGCACAAATCCTGTTCAATAATGTCACTCTCGGGAAGACAGACAACATGTTCACTGGATATGTAAGTACATGGTGATTCCAGATGAAAGGGACATGGGGTGTCTCTGTGGTCCTGGGAAGAGGGAAGAGGGAAGGCTGGTCACATAATTGACCATGGGTCAAGGACGAAGCCTTTGAAACACTGAGTAAGTTAGCGTGCTTCTCAGGTGCCCTGTTTGTAGGATGAGAGAGACAACAATGCAAACCCCGTGGTGGATCTGCAGACCCTGAGGAAGTAAATTACAGCTTCGGGGTCCACAGCGGTGTGGTCTGGCCATCCAGCATTTAATGGGAAATCACCACTGAAAGACCATTTCAAAAGGATTTTTTTCTCTCTGAAATTGTATACTTATTTTCCCTCTGTTTCAAGGGAAAAGCAAAAATAACTTATGACTTAGACACACACACACACACACACACACACACTATGCATTCCAGAGAGTTGGGTCTAGGAATCCCTGGCAGCTCAAGGCCACGAATAGTTCAGGGCTAAAGATACTTTCGGCTCTGCATATTTCTCTGGGACCATAATTCTGGCAGTAAAAACAGGGGACTCCGAGAAGCCTACACTCGGCCAGGAGAGTAGAATTATCACTAAAGCTGGGCTACTAAATTCTATTTCAGAGGGAGGCTTTCTGTTAATGAAACCAGCTCTAGATTTGGTTATCGCGTGCATCTCTCATGTAGTCTGCCTTTATCTAAATTTTTACACACAAGACTAGATCCTCTGCATGGATTTGTGTATTTTCTCCTTCCTCAGAGCTTTGACATCACCGGTGTGGTCAGAGACGTGAACTCCTTACAGCTGCGCTTCCAGTCAGCA
This sequence comes from Alexandromys fortis, assembly GCF_014885135.2. Classification (NCBI taxonomy): domain Eukaryota; kingdom Metazoa; phylum Chordata; class Mammalia; order Rodentia; family Cricetidae; genus Alexandromys; species Alexandromys fortis. The sequence goes on from NW_026069330.1 coordinate 7,139, forward strand.
GTGCAATATGCTGAGCGTCAGAGCAAAGCTCACGCTAACTACTCCGTACCACCAAACTGCCCCCCAAAGGAGCAGAAAGGTGAATGCCATGTCAACTTTATCCGAAAGGTAAATGCTCTTTCAGATGTATGGGCTCTGCGGCTAGTGTGTGAGCGCTTACTTGATTCCTTTCAGAGGAGTCTGGAAAGTTCTCAGTCTCCTAATCCCTCAGTCTGACTTGAAGATTTGAAAAAAAGATTTTCTGAGTTTTTGTGGTGAATATTTATGCTTCTAGGTTTTCTCCCTGAAGTATGTTTCAGAATTAAGTTTACACACACACACACACACACACACACACACACACACACACACACACACAGTGGATCACAGAACTTGATATTGTATTCTAGGTTGGCCTAGAACTTACTATGGTGCTGAAAGAGACAATTCACCTACTTCGGCCTCCCACATCTTGGGCTACTGGCATGATCCCCATGGCTGGCTGATAAGAGAACTTTATAATGACTGTGTTATCATTTCAGGCAGGGACTCATCTAGCCCCGTGCAGGTTCAAGCTTATTGTGAAGCCGAGGATGACCTCTACCTTCTGATCCTCCCCCTCGCTCTGCTGCGTGCTGAGTTTACAATTGTGTACAGCCTTGTCTGTTTTTACCAGACACCGGGGAGGAAACCGCTGTGCGTGTTAGGCAGAGCCCTGAGCTAGCTCTACCCTCTGAGCTACATTCCCACCTCTATGAATTATTTAACGTTTATATTTATCAAAATTATTACCAGATGTGAGAACTTACTAGTGATTCTCGTGACTAGCAACCTGTTTGCAAGAAATAAATATTCTGAGACGTTCTTGTATTTTACTGCTAGGATCTTACAAAATAGAATATAAAGGTATAACCCACAGATGATTTTTCTTTTTTTTTTCTTTTTTTTATTTTTCGAGACAGAGTTTCTCTGTAGCTTTTGGTTCCTGTCCTGGAACTAGCTCTTGTAGACCAGGCTGGCC
>NW_026069331.1:0-1169 GCF_014885135.2 Alexandromys fortis
GCGCCAGATAGAGAATCTGTATTCCAGAATGGACTTGAACTCTCGAGCAGAGGTCGGACTTAACTTCTGATCCTTACCTGCATCTCCCCAGGGCTAGGACTACAGTTGTCTGCCACCATACCTACTTCTCACAGTGCCAGGGATGGAATCCAGGCTTGTGCATGTTAAGTATGCGTTATGAGCTAAATTTCTAAACTCAGGAAATTCTTAGTAACATTTATTTTTCTTTCTCCTTTAAGAGCCTAATGAGGAAGAATATAGAATACTGGTAAATTTGGTACTAATACTTTAAATAATTGTGCTAAGGTACCAGCAGGTTAAGTACCCCCCACTCCAAGACAAGATTTTGCTGTGTAGCCTTGGCTATCCTGGAACTTGCTCTGTAGATCAGGCTGGCCTTGAACTCAGAGATCCATCTGCCTCTGCCTCCCGAATACTGGGATTAAAAGTGTGCAGTATCAATATTATTAATATTATTATTTAATAATAATCTCATTTAAAAAGATTTTTATTTATGTGTGTTTGTACACCAGGTATACCGTGTACATGTGGATGCCCTTGGAGGCCAGAAAAAAGCATTGGATACCCTGGAAATAGTATTAATTGTGGTTGTGATGTGGGTGCTGGAAACCAAACTTGGGTCCTTTGAAAGAGCATGCATTACTCTTAATCACTGAGCCACCTCTGCAGTGCCCCTGGGCTACATATTTTAGGGTGATGACCTGAGTGATTTTAGAGGCTACTACAAAACTGTCACGTTTTACAAACAAATTCAAACGTGCATATACAAGTAAAGTGCTGTCTTTTAAAAAACTGAAATAGGAGGTGGTAGATTAGAACTTCAAGTCTAGCCTGGGCTACATGAGACTTTTCTAGCACAATAGCATAGATTTTCTTAGTGATTTCTTTTTTTTTTTAGGCAAGTATATATAGAATCAGGCAATATTTTAGCTCTATCACGAGTTATTTACCATTTTCTCAATAATGAACAAATAAGTTTTTTTGGGTTTTTTTTTGTAACTTTATTTTTTTTTATTTAATTTTATTTGTTTGTTTTTTTCGAGACAGGGTTTCTCTGTGGTTTTGGAGCCTGTCCTGGAACTAGCTCTTGTAGACCAGGCTGGTCTCGAACTCCCAGAGATCCGCCTGCCTCTGCCTCCCAAGTGCTG
>NW_026069331.1:2274-8294 GCF_014885135.2 Alexandromys fortis
CACACACACACACACACACACACACACACACACACACACTCTATCTCTCTTTCTCAAATAGTCACCTTTACAGTGACCTTACTAAAGACTCTATCCCTCTGCTCTAGTGCTTGTGGCACATGAGAAGGCACCAGAGAACTTATGAGGCCAATTATTGGACATGAGATTACAAGCGCTTAGTTAGATCCAAGTAGTGATCTAACCAGTTTTGTTTGAAATATTTCTGAGTTCTTTTGTCATTCTCCAGAATTTCCAACATTCACAAGAAATGCTAGGTGTATAGGACAGTATTGCTGTTTCCCTTGGACTCTCTAGTGTGGCTCAATCTTGATTAAAAACTGCCAACTTACAAGCAGAAGTTTTGAGAGGTCACCGGCAAGCCTGCTCTCTTCTCAGACATGTTTTCTATAGAACTTTGTAATAGCGAAGTCATTCTCTTTAATCAGCAAACCTTTATATCTAAATCTCTCATAAAGTCCAATATTGCTGTTTTCTTCCCCGGTGCCACTACTCTTGACAACACAGGGTTTAAGAAAGGCTTCTACATGAAAAGTCCCAGAAGGAATCCTGACTTTTCTGGAGCTTCTACCAGACTCATGGTTCAAACAGGCTTTCTGAACACATGCTCTTGGGGCCACAGGAGACAACGTGCCATTTCTTTAATGAAGAACACCTGGTAGGTGGCACTGTCACCTTGCCCTGCAGGTAAACGCCTAGCTGCGTCTCCTGATTTATGGGCCAGCCTTGATGAGTGAGGGGTGTGGCAAACTGAGTTAAGTTCAAACACTCCAGAAGAGTTTCAGAGATCAGCCTGCAGAATGACTCAGGCCTCACCTGTAAGCTAAAATTGCTCTTCAAATTGGAGTCCTGGGCCTGCACCTTCCCCACTTTGGTAAGCGCGTCTAAGTCTCACAGAAAACAATGTGACTTGTAAGATCCTGTATGTTATCTTAGAGATTTTCCCAGGAGATACCGACACTAATGCCCAGTGCTCCAGCTACTGTATCAAAAAGGGAAACGTGAGAGAAGGCAAGATGGCTCAGAGTGTAAAAGCACTTACCACAAAGTGCCCTTCACACCAGACACACACAACAACAACATCATAGAGGTGTGAGCTGTGTGTGATTGTCAACACTGGTATTATTGGTATGTGGGAAGTGGAGGCAGGAAGTTAGTGAGTTCAAAGCCAGCCTCAGCTATATGTTGAGTCTGAGAACAATCTAGGGTATATGAGACCCTATCTCAAAAACAAAAGCCACGTATGGTGGTCTACACCCCTGATGCCGGCACTTAGGAGGCAGAGACAGGTTGGCCTCTGTGAATTTGAGGCCAACCTGGTTTACATAGTGAATTCTAGATCAGTCAAGGATACATAGAGAGGCCCTGTCTCAAAAAAGAAAACAAACCCCAAATTTTTCAACTACTGAATTCAAGCAAGGCCACACCGCAAGACCCTGTCTCAAAAATAAGTATTAAAAAAGTGATAGGATTATGAATCCTATCATTCTTAATTCCCAGAGGATTCCCAGGAGTCTCTCTGACTCAAAAGTGCTGACTGACTAACTGCCAGGCCACACTAACCTGTGAAATGAGTGGGTTCTTGTCCAACGGCTCCTTCATCAACAAAGCCTTTATACACGAGAACCCAAGCTTCCACTGACCTGGGAACTTTAAAGACTAGCAGGACATGGCACTAGCTAAGGAGAGCTTCTAAAGAAAGCTGGTGTGGCTGCCTAAACTGTAGTGTGTAGCACGTAAGAGTACATGTGAAAGGTACAAAGTGGCTACTTGAGGCAGAAGCGGAAATCTGGACTACTGATTATAGGCACTCAGAACTTTTTTCCCAATGAGCATGTACAAACGTAGATTGGGCTGCGTTTCGGTACAGTTGCTGATGTACAACCCTCAGTTCCATGTTTGGTTTTTCCTTTACTATGTACCCATGTGGGAGAAATGCCATTGAACTGCTACAAGTTTTCATCTTTCATTGCAAAGATGCATCTTCCAGGGAAGGCAATACCCAAAGTATACTCTCCAAGGGCTCACAGGGAAGAAGCGCTTAGTCTCCATTCTGCAGTTTGGTATCTTTTTGAAACATGTTTCTAGTTACTGTAAAGATACTGACTGTGTGTGTTTCTTTTCAGCAGCTTCTCAGGAATTCTAGATTTGGCACGGGTTAAATTCCTCTAAAGGATGAACCAGTCATCTACACCTTCACCTGAAAAATGGTTGTTCCTAGCCCGTGCATGGTGGTGCATACCTAATATCTCAGCACTTGGGAGGTCAATGCAAGAGAATTCCCTTGAGTTTAAGCCTAGAGTGAAACCATATCTCAAAAAAAAAATCAAGTAAAAAAAGTACAAACAAACAAACAAGCACCCCTGCCCACTGCCAAGTATCCCATTTGACTAACTCTTCATTTTATATGTATCACTATACATATAAGAGTCTCATATAGCCCAGGCTGGCCTTGAACAGCCTTGAACAAGCTATGGAGTCAAGGATGTTCTTGAACTTCTAGTTCCTGCCTTCCCTTCCAAGTTAATAGGATTACAACCATTGCAACCATACCTGGTTTGATGAGATGCTGGGGTTCAAACTCAGGACCTTGTGCATGCTAGGCTGGTACTGTACCAACTGAGCTATATTCTCAGCCCTCCTATAGTGATCTTTTCTTTAATACCTTTACTGAATCTTCGGATTACCCAGAGTAATGTACTTACAGATAAGTTGAAAATACAACTAAATAGGGGCTGGAGAGATGGCTCAGTTGTTGAGAACACTTGCTGCTCTAGAAAAGACCCAAATTCAGTTCCCAGCACCCACATCAGGTGGCTCACAATCACCTGTAACTCCAGCTCCAGGAAATCTGATACATTCTTCTGGCCTCCATATATATACATGTGCTCACATACCCCAGAACTTAATACTTATCATTCATAGGGTCATAATCTACCTGTATCTGGTACATGTAAACTTTGTTTTATTTTGAGATAGGGTCTTATGCAGCCTAGGCCTCCAACTCATTTTGTAGCCATGGCATTAGGATGAAGGTATGTACAGCCACATCCATTTTTTTATTTAAAGATCTCACTCGTCTGGAACTTGGTATGTCGATCAGGTTGGTTTAAACATGTGGTGCTGGGACTGGAACAATAGTGCAACATGCAGGGGCTCACCTGAGAGCCTGGAATGGTTTGGAAGTCACTCTGTAGCCCAGGCTGACCTCAAGATCCAGTGATTCTCCTGCCTGTACCTCTCCAGTTTGGAGATTAAAAGTGTGTTCCACCACTTGTAATGATGCTTCATTAGTTGGTTTCTTCTTTGTTCTTTTCAGGCAAGGTCTTTTGTAGCCTAGGTTGGCCTTGAACTTGATTGCCAGGTTTGCCTTATCTCTTGATCCACCTCTCTTTACTTCCCCGTGCTGAGATTGATTATAGGTGAGCACTACCATGCTGAGTTTCATTAACAAAAAAAAAAAAAAAAAATTGGTGATGGGAAGCTGGAGAGATGTCTCAATGCCCAAGTCAGGCAACTCACAAATGCCTGTAATCCCAGCTCCAGATCTAACATCTAGTCCCTGACACACCCCTATCCCAGGACTGAGGTTACAGACACACTTTTAAAAAGATTTTATTTTTAATTATGTGTATGTGTGAGCCTGCATATGGGTATGTGCATCTGAATGCAGGGCATGCAGAAGTCAGAAGTGGATATCAGAACCCTTGAAGCTTGAGCTACAGGAAGCTGTGAGGAACTCAACATGGTGCTAGGAACTGAACCCCAGTCCTCTGTAAGAGGAATTCATACTCCTGACCACTGAGCCATCTCTCCATTTCCCCATCTTAGGATTTCTATTGCCATCATGACTGTGGCAATTCTTACAAAGAAAATCATTTAACTGGGCTAGCTTACAGTTCAGAGGCTTAGTCCATTATTATCATGGCAGGTGTCATGCAGGCAGACATGGTGCTCGAGAAGGAGCTCAGAGTTCTGTATCTTGATCCACAGGCAGCAGCAGAAGACTGTGCGGCACACTCGGTGTAAGCCCGCCCCCACAGTGACACACTTCTTCCAACAAGATCACACCTACTCCAGCAAGGCCACACCTCCTAATAGTGCCGCTCCCTATGGGCCAACCATTCAAAGAAAGCCGAAGTAAACCAATAAATTTGTTTCACTTTGAGGATGTCATAAAATCTTTATAATTTTGTTCTGAAGGTTAACTGGGGAGGTAGCTGGTGGATAAAGTACTTGCTTGTAGAAACATGAGGACCTGAGTTCAGATCACAAAAACCAGGTATTAGACACATGAGTCTAAGTGGACCATTCCTATTCAAACCACCACACCCCTTTCTAAATTTTATTCTTACTTAGATGTATATCAGTTTGTGTGCAGATGTCCAAGGGGGCTAGAGAGAAAGGTGTTGTATCCCTGGGAGCTGGACTTACAGATGGTAGTGAGCTGCATGATGTGAGTGCCAAGAACCAAACTTGGGTCCTCTCAAGAGCCACAGAAGCATTGTCGTTCTCTTGTTCTCTCTATCTCTCAATATCAAGACAGGGTCTCACTATATAGCTCTTGTTTGGTCTGAAACTCACTATGCAGACCAGACTGGCCTCAAACTCATAGAAATCTGCCTGCCTCTGCCTCCCAAGTGCTAGGATTAAAGATATACCATGCCTGACCTAGAAACCTTTGATTTAGGGGCATGGCTCAGTGGTTAAGAGCACCAATTGTTTTACCAGAGGACCCAGGTTCAATTCCCAGTACCCACATGGCAGCTAACAATTGTCTGTAACTCCAAGATCTGATGATCTCACACAGACATATGCACAGGCAAAACACCAATGCACATAAAAATAAAATTTAAAAATTTTAAATAAAATTTAAAATTTTAAAAAAGAAGAAAAAAGGATTTATTTTTCTTTAAAAAAAAAACCTTTATTTCCTTGATGTGCATGAGTTCTTTGTCTGTATGTATGTACACGCACCACATGTGTGCCTGCTGCTCAAGGTCAGAAAAAGGGGTCAGATCTCCTGGAACTAGAATTATTATGGGTTGTTGTTTCTTCTTTGTTTGCTTTTTATGTTTTTGTTTTTGCTTTTATTTTGAGACAGGGTTTCTCTGTATAGTCCTGGCTATTCTGGAACTTGCTCTGCAGACCAGGCTGGCCCTGAACTCAAGAGATCCCCCTGCCTCTGCTTCCCTGGAACTAAAGGCATGTGTCACCATGCCCTGCTTATGTAAATCATCATATGGGTCCCAGGTCCTCTGCAAGAGCAACAAGTGCTCTAAACTACTGAGCCTTCCCCGCAGAAACAACAGAAGTTCTCAACCACTAAAGCATTTATTCAGCCCCAATACCTGGTTTTTATGATCTGAACTCAGGTCCTCATGTTTCTATAAGCAAGTACTTTATCCACTGAGTTGCCTCCCCCAGTTCACCTTCAGAACAGAATTATAAAGATTTTATGACTTCATCAAAATGAAACAAATTTATTAGTTTACTTCAGCCTTCTCTGTTTAGAATGAAATGAACTATGATAGACTGGTATGCAGAGATTCACTGTTGTGAGAAAATTCAGGTTCCATGAGAAAGAACTACATGTATGGGCAGGAAAGATGGCTCAATGGCTAAAAGCAGTTGCTGTTCTTCCAGAGGACCTGAGTTCAATTCTACGCACTCACATCAGGAGGCTCACAACTGCCTGTAGCTCCAGGGAGATCCGACACCTCTCTAAGTACTCCTACTTAGATGTACATAACTAAAAATAATGAAAATAAACCTTAAAAACTACATGTAGTCAAAGTCCCCATATTTATGATTTTTTTTTTTTTGTCAAACTCATATACTTAGCTGGTGGGGGAGACACTATGATCAAGAAAATGGCTTTCCTGGGGCAAATTTTTAAAAAATATTTATTTATTTATTTATTATGCATACAATATTCTGTCTGTGTATATGTCTGCAGGCCAGAAGAGGGCACCAGACCTCATTACAGATGGTTGTGAGCC
>NW_026069332.1:0-1375 GCF_014885135.2 Alexandromys fortis
AAGATTTATATACAGTGTTCTACCTGCATGTGTGCCTGTAGGCCAGAAGAGGATGCCAGACCTCATTACAGATGGTCGTGAGCTACCATGTGGTTGTTGGGAACTGATCTCAGAACCTCTGGAAGGACAGCCAGTGCTCTTAACTGCTGAGTCATCTCTCCAGCCCTGAAGGTTGGCTTTCTAAAGAAAGAGAAATCTATCGGGCAGTAGTGGTGCACACCCTTAATCCCAGTACTGGGAGGCAGAGACAGATGGATATCTGAGTTCCAGGACACCCTGGTCTATTGAGTGAGTTCTAGGACAGCCAGGGATACATAGAGAAATGCTGTCTCAGAAAAAAAATTAAAGAAAGAAAGAAAGAAAGAAAGGAAAAGAAAAGAAAAGAAAAGTGGAGGAAGACACCCAACACTGGCAATACCCACTCTCACAGGTATGTATTTATAGACACAGACAACGGGACATCCTGATAGCTCCGGCCTTGGCCACAAGTGAAGGCTCAATCCAAGTTTGCATCACTCAGTTTTTTAGGCTCCAGACTAAGACACTAGAGCTAGTGGGGCTAAAGAGTTCTGGCAGGAGGAAACGGAAATCCACTCACAGAGGCACCTCGCAGCGTGGGAACAGCTGCTTCCTCAGAGGACCCTGGTCTCTGAAGGAATTTGGAGCGCGATGTTACAAAGCACACAATGAGAAGGAGTAGCAGAAGAGCCAGCAAAGGTGCAGGTGACACAATTAACATCCTGAGAAGACAGCAAATTTGGAAGGGTTTTATGAGGATAAAGCAAGAGAAGTCACACACCATGGGAAAGATTCGGAGAAAAGGAACAGGCACATTTTTTTCAAAGGAAAGTAGAAATACTAAATACGGGCTGGGGACGTAGCTTATTCAGTAGCGTGCTTGTCTGGCATGCATGAAGCCATAGGTGTAATCCCCAGTACTGCATAAACTGGTAATGGTGTCTGTACCTATCATCACCCCAATAGTCAGAAGGTACATAACAGTATCTATACCTATCACCCCAATAGTCAGAAGGTCTGCTGTTGATTATATACATATATGTGGGTAGGAGAGGGGGCTCAGCGGTTAAGAGCATGTACTGCTCTCACAGAGGACCAGTCCAGTTCTCAGCACCGAGGCTATGGGCTCACACATCCAGACTGGTAAGTCCAGCTCTGGGGAATTTGACATGATTTTCTGGCCTCCTCAGGCATCTACACGCAGGTGCTCAGACATACACAAATACATATAAAATAAAATAAAATAAAAAATAAAGCAAAAAATGTTTAAAAATGTATGTATCATCTTGTTTTTACTTTGAGTCAGGCGGGGTCTTGCTATTCAGTTTTTACTGGCTTGACATTTGGTATATATATA
>NW_026069332.1:7192-8422 GCF_014885135.2 Alexandromys fortis
CCAGAGGTCCCGAGTTCAATTCCCAGCAACCACATGGTGGCTCACAACCATCTGTAATGAGATCTAGCACCCTCCTCTGGCGTGCGGGTATACATACAGACAGAATATTATGTACATAATAAATAAATAAATATTTTAAAAAAACTGATTGGTGGCCCACTAGCTCAGTCTTATTAGCTCCTGTAGCTTAATCCCATTACTCTCAGTACCTTACACAGTGGGACAGATCACATATTAAAAAAAAAAAAAAGCTGGTAGCTGGCTTTAGTTGGGAGAGACTGCCTGAAGCACACACAGGCTCAGAGATAGACAACCAGGGCTCAAAAGCAGCCCCTAAGGTAAGTACTAAAAGCCATATGCTGGCCATGCATGGTTACACATGCCCACGATCTCAGCATTCAGGAGGCTGAGGCAGGAGGACCTCTTTGAGTTTGAGGCCAGCCTTGGTTGCACAGTGGGTACTAGGCACTTAGGAGGTGGAGCAGGAGGATCAGGAATTCAAGGTCATCTTTGGCTACCCAGTGAGTTTGAAGTCAGCCTTGGCTATAAGAGATCATGTCTCAATACAAAACACAACAAAAAAAGACTATTCAAGTTGGGCTGGGAGTGCAGTGTAGTATTACAGGTGTGCATAGCATTCCTGAGGTGCTGGGTTTGATCATCAATGTTTAAAAAGGCATCAAGTCAACAGGGCTTGTCCAAGGCAGGCATACCAAGACACATTGTGCACGGTGCCTTAGCTGCCGCTGAGGAAACAGACTCTCAGCCAGAGCAAACAGGTCGCTGGACCTGCGGCATTCTCTAGTTAAGTCGGCAAGCAGAGTGGCTTTGCTGACTGCACTGCCTAACCTGCTGAGCAGACACTGGGACACATGATCGTGGTTTCCTGGCCATGGTGGGCCGGACTTTGGTGGATCCTAGACTAGGTCAGACAATGCTAATGAAACCTGAGAAGAGAAACAAAGACATGCAGAAGATGAAGAGGTGAGTATCTTCAGGGGACCCTTGGAAAGGGTGGCTTTTTGGAGCTGTTCAGAGCTTTGTAGTTTCTGGCTTTCATGGGCTAGGGTCTGGCTGTATTTATCCCTGTGAAGCGGTATGCAATTTGTCAGAATTTTATAACAACTTTCTTACTTTCTTCTTCTTCTTCTTCTTCTTCTTCTTCTTCTTCTTCTTCTTCTTCTTCTTCTTCTTCTTCTTCTTCTTCTTCTTCTTCTTCTTCTTCTTCTT
>NW_026069333.1:0-1220 GCF_014885135.2 Alexandromys fortis
CCTCTCTCCACCCTGTCAGTTCTAATCACTAGTGCAGTAAACAACTGTAGATATAAGCTGTAAGCCAAATACTGTTGTGGGTTCCCCAGGTTTTCTAATGCTACAGACTGTGAAGTGGGAGGATCTGAGGATAGCTATCTATAGCCCCTTTGCTCTGTGGTCAGTATGCAAAATGCTTTCCTAAATCCACCTTCAGAATCTAAATGTGGGGCCTCCCTCGGTGGAAAACAGCTCTAAACTGAAGATGTGCCCAGAAGTTGCATAGTCTGGGCACACAGCATCTTACCCTTAGTTCCTGGGGTCCAGAACACGTGACAAACAAGAACTTCTAAAACCAGAGTCAGAAAGCATGCGTGACTTCATTAAGACGAGCTATTTCTTAAGCATGAGGGCTGTTTCTGAGCAATATGTTCAATACCCTGTGAGTCTAGTATTCTGCCAACCAAATTTTGGGGGGCCTAAGAGTGATTACCGCCTTTCTACAGGCAGTTATATATGTGAATCCTGTGCTAACTCTGCAAAGCCAGGCTTGGGTGAGAGGTCTCTGGGAGCAATGGAGCTTCCTCTGAGACCCCCCTTCGTGGTTGCTGTGACATTTGCTGACCTTAGGACCAACAAGCCTCAAGCCCTGTGAGGAGAGTGAGACATGAAGAGGATGGGTTTGAGGATGGTGGGCCTCTCTCCTGTTGGTGATTTGATAATTTTCTCGATGAGTTCACTGGGCTCAGAACATCCCTATGTCTTAGGTTGAAGACATAGCCACCAACCTGGAAACCTAGGATCCCTTTCAACTGAGATTCACACCAATGGTGGGCACAGCAGATTGTAGACGCCACCTCCATAGGACAGGTTCTATCTTTTTCTGTTGACTTGGCCACTAGAAACCTCCTCTTACAGGCCCCTGGGAGAACACTAGTGAGTGAGGACAATGTGTATGGGGGGATGTGTCTCCCTGGTTTGGCTACCCCAAGACTGGCTGCACTTAGAAACAGGCTTAGCTTCCTCTGAGTGCCCTCGCTGAGAGGGGCCGGGATAAGTTGAGATAAATGGAAAACAACTGAGTTAATAACTAGGCTGCCTGATATGGAAATAAATAGGAGGCATCCAAGATTTCCCTGTAGACACTAATAAACAGTAACACGGAAGGGGTCATGTGCCCCCCCCCGGCTCTCCCTAGCACTGTATATAAGGGGCTCCCCCAGCAGGAGGAGGCATCACAT
>NW_026069333.1:3623-5372 GCF_014885135.2 Alexandromys fortis
AGACGGGGAGGGAAATGGGAGGCGGGGAGGAGGCGGAAAATTTTTTTTTCAATAAAAAATTATATTTAAAAAAATAATTTTGATTAAAGATTTAGGGGTGATTTGGGCAGTAGTGGCACATGCCTTTAATCACCACACTCAGGAGGCAGAGGCAGGCAGATCTCTGTGAGTTTGAGACCAGCCTGGTCTACAAGAGCTAGTTCCAGGACAGGCTCCAAAACTACAGAGAAACCCTGTCTTGAAAAACAAAACAAAACAAAACAAAAAGCAAACAAACAAAAACAAAAGATTTAGGGCTAGAGACATACGTCAATTGGTAGAGTCCTTCCTCAGCATACAGGAAGCCTTGCTTTGACCCTTAGCAGTGCATGAGAACCCAGAAATAGTGGCTCACACTTGTAATCTCAATATTCAGGAAATAAGAGAATAAATGAGGTCATTCTCAGCTACAAAGTGAGTTTGAGGCCAGCCTGATTTGGGCTATCTGAGACCCTGTCTAAAAAACAAACAAAATAAAGCTAATAGAATCAAAGGTCTTTTAAATGCTATTTATGTGGTAGTCTGGTTTCGACCTCTGCATTAATTACAGGGACACCCATCCCATCCTACAAGGGAAGGCATTATTAATAGGCCTGAGCACGGTAGTTTGGGATCTCTGGGTGGCCTTAGCCTATACGGCATCTTGGTTTCTGTAATTTCTATTGGTCTTTTATTAGCTGTCCATCACCCCTCAGCTCTATGAAATGTCTCTAACACACATGCTTATGTCTCATTTATTGACTCTTTTCTCTTCCTGTTTCTGGACATCATATTAGCATACAGCCCTTTTCTGTCCTTTCCCATAAGGACAGAGAAGCAGAAGCAGAACACTTTTTTTTTTTTTTTTAAATGAAAGGGCTCTTTCAGACATTCACTTCCAAAACATAGGAAAAAATACACAGCCACTGATTGAAGATAAAAGCATAATTCAGTTTCCTTATCAGTCTAATCCAAAGCAGAACCTCTGAATGGCCGTTTCTCCACCACCCGGATACTTGCAACTAACAGAGATGACTTGGAGGAGGGGAACCAGCTGACATAATTCTCCTTTTGCAGCTTGGCTTTGCATAAGTCTATTTGGAGCATGTGTGCAGCCTATAGAAATGTACATTTCCAGCTAACTGTATGGGAAATCGGTGCGGAAAGAGAGGCAGTAGCAGATGGACAAGGAGCAAATATAAAGGTGACACATTAGATGAGGAAAAGGAGTCCGTGAGCCATATGGCTAGCCACAAATTTTATCACTCCTTCTTCCATAATGTCATTTACAGTTAGGGATGGACTGGCTATTCTTGAGGCTAAACTCTGCTAGTCTGGGGATTCTCCCACGTCTGGTTAGCTTTAGGGACAGAGTGAAGTGGGCATGTCAGGATTTCTTGGGATCAAGATGAGGTAGACTGTGCAAGGTAGATGGCTCAGTGGGTAAAGGTACTAACTACATCAGCCTAGTGACCCAGTTTGGCAGCCTGTTGACCTGAACTTGATCCCTAGCATGCATATAAAACCCTAATGCCTGGCCATGCCCCTATAATGACAGTATTCCTACAGTGAAACGGGAGGCATAGGTACAAAGAATCTTTGGGGCCAGCTAGACTGAAGTATATACTACAGGGCAGCAGAAGCAGGAGAGATGGCTTTGGCAAGAAGGAAGGTGGGAACCAACTCTTAAATGCTGTCCTCTGACTTCCACAAGTGTACGATGGCATGAGC
>NW_026069334.1:0-3225 GCF_014885135.2 Alexandromys fortis
CAAGGAAATCTCAAATGTGTGGGCATAGAGAGGGCTGAGAACTGTCTATGCAAAACCAACATGGAGCCTTTAATCCTAGCACTCAGGAGGAAGAGGCAGGTGGATCTCAGGAAGTTCGAGGCCAGCCTGGTCTACAAGAGCTAGTTCCAGGACACCCTCCAAAGCTACAGAGAAACACTGTCTCGAAAAAACAAAAAAATAAAAATAAAAAGGAGGCGACGAAGAAGGCCGTCGGAGGCAGGGCCATACTCGAGTCCTGAGTCCAGAATGTCCCCGAACAGCATGGGCGCGGGGAATGCACCACAGGCGTGAAGGAGATTGGGGGGGGGGGGGGGGCGATGGCGGGGAGGGGAGGCTGCGCAAACACCGAATCCTTCGTCTTCCATGCGGTTTTAGTCGGATGCCTTGGGACCCTTGCCCGACCAAAACGTGTCTTTGCCCACGGAAGCTGGCACTTAATCTGCTACGGAACGGGATTGGGTGAAGTTACAGCGGCGTGTATAGAAACCACGGAGAACCGAACGTAGAGGACGCGAACACGGAAAGAAACCGCGTCCTCCTGACCGCTATAGGGTGCCAACTGGTACCATGGCATCAGAGGGTTCTTGCACTGCACCGTTTGTCTCCCGTCGAAGGGAACGCGGTAGGGATGGAATTCCGCAGCAACCGTGGAGAACTGCAGGATGGGGCGCTGTGCACCGCGAAGTGGCACTTGGCCCCGTGCCTGTCTCTCAGGGACGCTGGCTGCAAGGAAGTGGCAGGCCTGCAGCTTGGGGTCCAAGCTGAGGACTGGCATCAACAGCCTTTCTGCTATTGGCTAGCACTTCCTCATCACCCCCCCCCCACACACACACACAGGCACGCACGCCCCCAGCACACCAGACCCCGGTGGTGCCTACCCACCCCTTTCACCTGTGGCCCTGAGGACAGACCACCCTTTTCCCCACACCAGCCTTTCCAGGAATCCTAGAAATATGAGCTTCGGGGTGGGTGTGGTCAGTACCTTTGAGAAGTGGCGCGGTTACAACCAAGTAAATTATGTTTATGTATTAAGTAATTAAGAATTGACACTGACCACCGAAAACACATTGATGTGTTTATTTTGAGAGGAACAGGCTGCACTGAAGACAACCTGGCTAGGTTTAGGCAAGGATCTTCTGGGCAAGTCTCCTGGAGCTCTCTAAGGGTCACTGCTGTGGAACACCGGTGTGCAGCAGCCACACCGAAGACAGCATATTAGGCAACGAACGCGCTCCGGACTTGCACCGGTCGTCGGCCTCGGCCTCGGCGTCGTCTGCAGCCTGGAACCCCGTCGTTGGCTCCATTCTCGCCCCCACCGTAGGCTTCAGCAGATGCGCACATGTCGTCCTTGGCGGCGGTTCCAGATTCGCACACCACGTCGTCGGCTCCGGCCTCGGCCTCGCCCGCGTCGATGTCGGCTCTGCAATGGCCCACGTGGTGGTCTGCTCCAGAACCGGTGCTCCGTCGTCGTCTCCATCGCTTGAGCAGCACTTGCAGCGGGAGGACAGCAGCGCGTGCACTGTAGCAGGCAGCAGAGCCTGCTAGAGGCTCCTCCAGGCCTGGGTATTTATAGTCTTGAAGGAAGGTGGGGTCAGAAAATTAAGACTTTTCAGAAAAGAAACCGCGGCCACTTGACCTAAGGTATGGTGTTTAGACTCACCCCCTTCGTCCCGATCTCCGGGTCCGCACTCGTCCCCTCGGTCGGTCATCTGTTGCAGACCCATACCCACCTTACTCCCCCGCCCCCCCAGCACCTCGGACTGGTCCTCGGCTGCGCGCTGGCCCAAATCCTCGGCTGCGGACTCGCACCGGTCCACGTCGTCGGATTGGCCGTGCGGATCGAATTCCGCAGCAGCCTTACATACAGAGTCTGATACCGGTCTCTAAACGAAAGGACAGTGGCAGTAAATCAAGGACGCCATTTGAAAATCACCTTCGGATTGCAGCTCGGGCGAGCCGACGTCCGATGGGAATTCAGCTCAGTGCACGAATCCGCACACTCGCGGACAGCGACACCGTGGACGGGGAACCTTTTAGTGCTAGCTCCGTGCTCCGGGAATCGCGGTTACGCTGAGCTGCGGCGCCACAGCGACGCCAGCGGCCGGCGGTGCAGCAGGCTTGCTGAACAGCGTTTGGCCTCAGTAGCATTTCTGCTTCTGCCTGGGTCTTCTCCTTTGGCTCGGTGAGAGTGAGAAACGGTGGTCCCGCGGGGGACCTGNCCCGTCCGGACAGCTGGAAGAAGCGGAAGAGTCCGGTCCGGACCGCGGGACGATGCGGCTGTTCCACCGCGGGACTATGCGGACCGAGTTCCGTCCGGACCGCGGACTATTTGGCGGGTCCACCGCAAGACGATGCTGACGGGGTCTCATCCGGACAGCTGGACGATGCGGAAGAGTCCCGTCCGGACCGCGGGACGATGCGGCTGTTCCAATGAGGGACGACGCGGCGGGTCCACCGCGGGACTATGCGGACCGTGTTCCGTCCGGACCGCGGTACGATTCGGCGGGTCCACCGCAAGACGATGCTGACGGGGTCTCGTCCGGACAGCTGGACGAGGCGTAAGAGTCTCCTCCGGACCGCGGGACGATGCACAAGAGTCCCGTCCGTAACGCGGGACGATGCACAAGAGTCCCGTCCGTAACGCGGGACGATGCTGACGCACCCCGTCCGGACCGCGGGACGATGCAGCTGTTCCATCCCGCGGACCTAGGTCCGTCCAGACCGCGGGACGATGCAGCTGTTCCACTGAAGGACGACGCGTCGCGTCCACCGCGGGACAACGCGGACCGAGTTCCGTACGGACCGCGGTACGATTCGGCGGGTACACCGCAAGACGATGCTGACGGGTCCCGTCCTGACATCTTGACGATGGAAGAGTCTCCTCCGGACCGCGGGACGATGCTGACGCTCCCCGTCCGGACCGCGGGACGATGCAACTGTTCCACTGAGGGACGACGCGTCGGGTCCACCGCGGGACTATGCGGACCGAGTTCCGTCCTGACCGCGGGACGATTCGGCGGGTCCACCGCAAGTCGATGCTGACGTGTCCCGTCCGGACAGCTGGACGATGCGGAAGAGTCCCGTCCGGACCGCGGGACGATAATGACGGGTCCCGTCCGGACATCTGGACGATGCGGAAGAGTCCCGTCCGGACAGCTGGACGATGCAGAAGAGTCCTGTCCGGACCGCGGGACGATGCTGACG
>NW_026069335.1:0-1877 GCF_014885135.2 Alexandromys fortis
CTCTGCCTCCCGAGTGCTAGGATTAAAGGCACGTGCCACCACCACCCAGCTTAGTTTCTTTGTTGTTCAAGACCATTGTACAACCCATATAAGTTTGTCAGACATTTTAAAGGTAGGGCTGTTGATGCCGTTGGAAGATCAGCACAACAACAGGTGCTGATCTTGTACAACCTGAATGGTCGGTGACTCTTCTTCATAAAACCTTCTAATATTTTTCTCAGAAACCTGTTGACCAAGGCTTCTGTCCCACCTGGTCCTGCAGCCATTTAGTCCCAAATAAACACACAGAGGCCTACATTAATTATAAACTAATTGGCCTATTAGTGTAGGCTTCTTATTAACTCTTATAACTTATATTAGCCCATAATTCTTGTCTGTGTTAGCCACGTGGCTTGGTACATTTTTCGGCGAAGCAGTCACATCTTGCTTCCTGTGTGTCTAGGTGATGACTTCAGACTGACTCTTTCCTCTTCCCAGCATTCTCCTGTTCTCCTCATTCTGCCTCTATTTTCTGTCTGGTCGCCCCACCTATACTTCCTGCTTGGATACTGTCTAATCAGTGTTATTAAAAATAATACAAGTGACAGGATAAAAGACCAGTGTCCCACAGCAGAAACATATGTTAATTTATGGTTTGTTTCTAAGATTGGGGGAATGTTATGCTGAATATTCCATTGCTGTAACAAATCATGCCCCAAGTTCATTGCTTTGTTAGCCACATATTGTTTTTCAGTATTGCTCTTTGTCCTTCTGGCCCTATACGTCCAATCCATCTCATGCTCTGCTTTACTTAAGATAAAGTTCAGATCTCTAAAACCTGAACATTTGCATCCTGAAGAGGCCAATTTGGATGCCAAGATTCTGGTGAAATTCATATTATTAATTTTGGTCTTTGTTTATTTATAGAAGTTTGCCAAAATGCTCACTTTATCTTTTCTCCTGAATTTTTTGTTCTCTCTTCTCTGTTTTATTATCCAGAGCAGTATAGTTTCTTACAAGGGGCATTAGGTATTTTATGCGCAGCATAAAGCCAGGATGTTACCATTATATAAAGATTGCATTTCTACAGTAGCATAGTCTCATTCTCCAAGAAGTTGATCTTGTGAGATTTCCATACCTCTAGCGTTACCACATTATTCAATAGTTTTAACCTCTTCTCTGAACTAGTTTTAATTATGGGCCAGGCTCTAAAACAGCTTTAACCAACTCTATCCAGTCGTTAGGGATAATTCTTTTACAAACCAACCGGGAGAGTAACATTTGTTTTACAAAACATATGAGGCTATTGCTTCCTTGAATCTCCTTAAACCTACCATTGGCACAGGAGCCCATTCAGCTCTTACTCATTTGGCAATTCCTGTATGGAGATATTGAGGTTGGTTGTTTGAAAACCTTAGGCTGTTCCCCTATATTCTTATAATGCAATGCTAAAATTGGTTCTCCATTAAATTTCTCTGTCTGGATTTGAATATCTCTGTGATCTGTTTTTATTAAGTTTTTCTAAGGCCTGTATCTTAGCCCTCAGATTAACCAACTTTTTTAGTGATACAACAGAAATGATAATGCTGATAATGTTTACAATTGCATTACATAAATCCCATCTAAATTAGTTATCCCCATTTAATCATTCCATTTTCAAACTGTCCATCATATACAGAGACACAAATCCCTGCAATGTTATGGTGTTTCACATTTCTTAATGTAGTAAAAAAGAAAAGAAACAAAAAACAGAACTCTCTCTTTTAACTATTTCCTCTCTTTATGAAGTCCCAGATGTCATACCAAATCTGGTGACAATGTTCATGAGCATTTAAGGCTTATTGCTGTTGCAAAAAAAAAAAAAAAAAAAAAAAAAAAAAAAAAAAAAAAAAAAAAAA
>NW_026069335.1:6098-7920 GCF_014885135.2 Alexandromys fortis
AAGAACTCTCATTGTAGACCAGGCTGGACTCACAGAGGCCCACCCACCTCTGCCTCTTGAGTACTGGGATTAAAGGTAGGTGACACAACTTTACATTCTTTTTTATTATTGTTGTTGTTGTTTTGTTTTTGTTTTTCAAGACATTCTTACCATCAATAAATGCATAAGGATTCTGCTCTCTCAATATCCTTACCAACACTGAATACTGAATATTTTCTATTTTGGATTTGATAATAATAACAACCATTCTAATGAATATAAAGTAGTATTCTGTTATGGCTTTGCTTTGTATTTCCCTAATGATTATTATGTTGAGAGCTTTTTACAGTTTGTTGTTGATTTGGACATCTTTTTTAGAGAAATGTCTGTGAAAACACTTTGTCTAATTTTTAATTGGATTGTTTGTATTTTAGTTACTGAGTGTGGTTCTTTTTAAAAATTTAATTAATTAGTTTTTTCATTAATCAATTCCTGTGTATGAGCCAAAAGACAATTTTTTAGAATTGTTCTCTCCTTCCAACCGTGTTGGTCCTGGGGATCAAACTTAGATTGTCAGGCTTGGTAGCAAGTACCTTTATTCACTGAATCGTCTTGCCAGCCCTCTTTCTATATTCTTTTATGCCTGAGAGTATGGCTGGCATTCTCATTCAAACTACTGCGTTCAGTCCCCAAATGGGCTTATGGCCATATCATAATGCAAAATTCATTTAATCCAACTTCAAGTCCAAAGTCTCTTCTAAGACTCTAGGTCATCTCTTATTTATAACCCCCCTATAAAATCAAAAAGCAAATGACATATTTCCAATATATAATGGCACAGAATTTAGATTACCAATTCCACAAGGGTGGAATGCAAGCATGGTGAGAAAAATCCAGGACCAAAGCAAAACCAAATTCCAACAGTATAAAGTTCTGTAGCTCTTATGTCTGATGTCTGGTACTTGAGTTTCAAAGGATTTAAACGACTCAGCCCCACCAGATTTGCTGCCTGTAACATGTATTTCTCTCTCTCTTGGGCTGAGTCTACTCCCTGTATGTGATTCTCTTTGGCAGATAGCTCACCACTCTGGCATCTCTAACATCTTGTCATCTCCAATGCAACTCAGTTTCACATTCATAGCTTCAAACAATTTGAAATTTATCTTTTTTGTTGATCTATATGGTTTACCTGTCAACCACCATAATCCTAAAGAAAGAAAAAAATGTATTTGCCCTTGAAAAATTCTTTCCACGATTTCTTCTGTTTTTTAAATTTTCCTGAATGTAGTCAGTTAATGAATTTGAATATCTTTTCTGTGGAAAGATAGTATTAAATGCTTTAAAAATTGTTGGCAATTCTTTGTTTTATATGTGCCTTTGTGCACACACAAATGTCTGTGCATGAATATGTGCCATGTGTGTACATGGAGATCAGAAGACAATTTGAAGGAGTCTTTTCTCTCTTTCCATCATGTGGAGCCCAAGGATTGAATTCAGGTTGTCAGACTTGGTGGCATATGCCTTTAACTGCTCAGCCATCTCGCTAGCTTTAAGACACTTTTCTACTTGTTTCTATACCTGAGTATGGAGGCCAGATACAAGATACTGCTTCATGTTAGCTGAGAAGCAAAGAGAAAAGCAAGGAGGAGCCAGAATTCAGTATTCTCTTCAAAGGTAGACCTAGTACTAATACTCAGTAGGCAGAGGCAAGCTGTGAGTTTCAGATCAGCCAATACCACAGGACTACAGTACCATGTATTGAAACCCTGTCTCAAAAAAGAAAGAAAGAAAGAAAGAAAGAAAGAAAGAAAGAAAGAAAGAAAGAAAGAAAGAAAGAAAGAAA
>NW_026069336.1:0-1821 GCF_014885135.2 Alexandromys fortis
AGAGGGAGAGAGGGAGAGAGGGAGAGAGGGAGAGAGAGAGAGAGAGAGAGAGAGAGAGAGAGAGAGAGAGAGAGAGAGAGAGAAGTAGCACAGACTATAAGACCTCAAAACCTGTCCCCGGTGATCTACTTCCTTCAGCAAGGCTCCGCCTCCTGAATGTTCCATAACTTCCCCAAACAGCACCACCAACTGGGGATCAACAACTGGGGATCGAGTGTCCCATCTTATGTGGACATTTCTCATTCAAACCACTAAAGCATCTTTACAGTTAAGCAAATTGCAGAATTAGCACCAGATTCCAACAACCCATTAGAGAAAAAGTCTGCCCTTCCTTCCTTCCTTCCTTCCTTCCTTCCTTCCTTCCTTCCTTCCTTCCTTCCTTTCTTCCTTCCTTCCTTCCATTTTTCCCAAGACAGGGTTTCTTTGGTGCCTGACCTGGAACTAGCTCTTATAGACCAGCTGTCCTCAAACTCACAGAGATCCACCTGCCTCTGCCTCCCGAGTGCTGGGCTTAAAGTCGTGCGCCACCACCTCCTAGCCCTGAGAAAAGTGTTCTTATAATTCAGTTTCCTTTGAGCCACTCCTGGCACCACAATTTGTGTTAGTCAAGGTTCTCTACAGGAACAGGCTCACTACAAAGTATTTATAGTTTAAAAGAGAATTACTGGAATGACGCTCCACTAGAAGGTCCTGGATGAACTCAGCCACCCATCATGTTTTCTTGATCACAATGATGTTGGAGAGTTGGGTGACGTGTAAGCTCCCGTCCATCCACCCCACCATCCCTCTTTTGTTCTTCTCCAGACTGCTCATTCGTCATAGCCTCATGGGCAGAGTCTTCATACGCTGCCCCCTTTCTCTGACTGCTCCTTATTCTTGTCACCTTGTCATTTCCAGGTCCTCAAATCCTGGCCCCATGGAATCTTTTTTTGCCACGGCTCTCTGCTGTTCTGTCTCTATCATTCTTCCAAGAATCTCTTTTCGTTGTTCTAGGATGAGACTTTCTTGGCCTCCCCTGATTTCCCTGTGGTCCCCCTGTGTCCACTTTTGGGTCCTCCCTCCCCTGAGCTTTGTACATCGGATCTTTCACTATCTTCTCCCTTCTCTTTCCCAAGGCTGCTTCCTTACATGAAAATCCAGCACCTAAGCTGGCTGTTAGTTCTCTCCTGAGGGGAGTTATTTCTTTCCCCTGGGACAGGGTTTCTCTGTGTAGCCCTGGCTGTCATTGAACTCACTCTGTAGACCAGGCTGGCCTTAATCTCACCTGCCTCTGCCTCCTGAGTGCTGGGATTAATTCTCATCTCATTTTCCTTCTGAACTAAGAACCAAGACTATAGGTGTCTCTAAGTATTCTTTGCTTCAGAACTGCAGAGGCACTTGGCCAGTGCTGGGGAAAATTAACTGAGTTTACCCTGAGTTTATATGAATGGTAAGGAGAGAGGGGAAAGATATCAGAAGAATCAGATGTAAAAAAAATATAATAAAGACACATAAAGAGGCATACAGAGCCAAGAGAGAGAGAGAGAGAGAGAGAGAGAGAGAGAGAGAGAGAGAGAGAGAGAGAGAGAGAGCAAAAGAGAGCCAGAATGATACAGATACACAGAGAGAGTTACACAAAGTGGAACAGATAATTGGTGGTGAAATATATACACAGATACACTCATAAATTTAATTATATCTAAGAAATTTTACCTCTTTGTCAGTAATCTATTATGTATTCCTATTTCCTTTACTTATCTATTAAGTATCATATCTATAAATCATTTGTGCATCCATACTTATCCATCAATTATCTATCTATCTATCTATCTATCTATCTAT